>NC_141029.1:11497500-11658750 GCF_052040795.2 Danio rerio
GTTGACTTTTCTTTTCTTACATTACAAAATCTAAAACACTAAAGCTGAAAGGCAAACATAACATGAATGCCAAATCCTATTTACCTAAAAATCATTACTTGAGTGATAGCAGTGCTTCAGTTTTTGGTGTCTTATGACAATTTGTTAATTAGTTGTTGTAAAACTTGCTACACTTAATTTATCAACACCAAATGCCCCACACTGCTTGGAGTATTTCTATGAAGAAAAAAAAAAAAAAAAAAAAAAAAAAAAAAAAAAAAAATATATATATATATATATATATATATATATATATATATATATATATATATATATATATATAGCCAAAAATATTTAATAGTGCACATGATCAAGATCAGAGTAATCACTAAATCTTATAAAAATAAATTTACTGAAATCTTTCAAAATAAATTGTCTACTGTTGCTTAAATATTAGTCTACTGTAAACATATGAAAAAATGTTTAGTAAAGCATCAGCTGTTGTAAGTCAAGCTGGCCTCTGGGAATGTGCTGCAAACTTTAGAATAAGAAAATCGCATGTGAGTAAATTATTGTAAATATTTGTCCTTAAATATTTGGCTACTGTACATTTATTAATGAAACTACTGGTAAAATCTCATATTTAAAAAGTCAGTCTGCTCCTTTAGAATGAGAAAAGTACATTTAAATTAATTACTGTTTATATATTTAATGAATATATATATTGGTTTGAGTTCTCTTCATTTGTTGGGTTTTACTGTGCTCAGATTGCTTCGTTTACTCAAATGGATTAAGTTCACAGTACTCATTTTGATTATATTTATTATATTAGAAAAGTACTATTATTTATAAACATAGAGATATTGCAAATTCAAACCTAAAACAAACTTTGTTAAACGTTAGAAACGTGGCCAAACTCCACATTTATTAGCAAGGGGTTAATCTGCTCTAGAAACATTTATACTGAAAACAATACATTGACAATCAGTTCATATACATGTATGCCAATTTACAAGTTATAACACAAATTTAAAGAAGCATTACTTACCAGATGTGATGATTCAACAATTAAAAAATCTGGTGAAAAATATATATTTTTTTCTGTCTTCTGTTCTTTAATTGCCAGTTGTCAAACTGACTTGTTCATTCACATTCCACCTTCTGCTGAATTGGAAGCATGGGGCGCAACTTAAAGGATGCAGGTTCACCATATGTGTTTAAGTTGAGTTGACAAACACTCTATTACAGACTATTTGAGACAGCAAAAACTTTTCTGTTTAAGTTGAATTAAAAAAAAAATTGTTTCAACGTACAAAATCATGTTGCAAAAACTAAAATGCAGAACCATTTTTTACAGTGTATAATGGTGCAAGCACCATCTGTATTTGTTTTCTTAGTCTACATTAACATGATTAAAAAAATATTAACGTATTCACACTGGGAAGCAAATGCAATCACACACATGTGTGTAGTGCACATATTAAACATTACGCATAATCTGGTTTGGCTCTAATAAAATATTATCATGCACTTGGTCATCTACAAATGTTTAGTGTAAAGGCAACATACAGTATATTGTTGTTTACAATAATTGCTTAACACCCAACACAGAGAAAAATGTGTGTACACTATGTAGGAACAATTACACCATTATTGTCCTGTTCCTCCTTAAGTAATTAGACTCTATTTGTTTCAGAGGCCTTGGGATTTGCTTGCAGGGTAAAAAAAAAACTGCAAGCTGTCTCTCCATCCCGTCATCATGTAGGCATTTTAAAGCCCTTGTTCCTCTGTGAGGCCACCTCTCTTTACCTGTCACCGTTTATTCAAGTGGAAACAGGTGTCTCATTCCATACACCCTGTGCCTCACTTTTATATATTTATTTTATTGTGTTCGCCTGATGGCTTCTCTTTACAAATTGAGTTATTCTTTGCACCGCGTGTGCTCTTCAAGTGCTTGACAGCCTTCTGTGAGCCCATGCAGAATGGAGAAAACTTCTCTTCAGGCTGACAGTTGTTCTCTTAGGGTCAGTTTTCATTACGTGCTCCTTCAGAGATGGTGTGTCTGGAAAATGACTGCAAGGTTTGTTTAATGGTATGGATGATGAAGCCTTGATGGATGTTTGCCAATGGTCAGGTCCATTTCTCATAATTTACTGTGCAAATGTCTGAATGACACCGTATTGTCAAATCCAGTTAATGCATCATGAGCTTGTTTGGTCAAATGTGTCGTCTAGACAGCCTGTTAATGTGAATAGAAGTCTTTTGGTAAACGTAACTAAACAAATGTGGGACTTAGAAATATTAAAACTTGCACTCTGCTTGGCGGAGCAGTGGCGCAGTAGGTAGTGCTGTTGCCTAAAAAGGATATCAAACTGCCTGCATCTGAAAATGTGTGGCCAAAACTGTTCCCAAATTTAAATGTTAAAACAATTTGGAAAAAATTAAATGTGAAATATAACAGCTTAGACTGTGAAAATTTAGATTTTAAGTTACGGCATAATAGAATATACACAAAGGTTGTGATTCATCAAATAAACCGAAATGTAAACAGGGAGTGTGATGTATGTAAGTCTGATCCAGAGACCCTGATGCACATTTTCTTTGAATGTAAGGAGCTGGGATTTTTTCATGAAAAACTGAAACAACTGATAAAAGACAATTGGGGCAAAAATGCACAAGGAAATGAATGGAAACAACTGTTCCTATTTGGAGAAAATACAAATTGCAAAGACAAAAATGTAAATTTATGTAATTTTTTTTCTGAGTCATGCAAGGTATGCAATATGGGCAAGGAGGAATATGGCGTATTTTGAAGCAAAAATAATAGACGTGAATGTCATGTTTAAAAGTGTAGTTAGAAAGAATGTGTATTTAATGTGGAAATATCTAAGAAAATATGTTTTTGAGGAAGCTTTTATTCATGAAAATGAGCTTATAACGGTAGACCACAAAAAGGGATTGATGCTTAATTTTTAAGTTGATTGAAAAAAATAAGATGACTGGCATGCTAGATATAAGTAAATGTGAAATGTCATGTTTTTGATGATTTGGTAGCAATGTATAATGTACAGATTGTTCTTTGTATATGTTTTATGAAATGTTTACATATGATGTATTTCATTTTTAATTGAAAGTTTTTTCAATTAAAAAAAAAAAAAAAAAGGTAGTGCTGTTGCCTCACAGCAAGAAGGTCGCCAGTTCGAACCTTGGCTCAGTTGGCGTTTCTGTGTGGAGTTTGCATGTTCTCCCTGCCTTCGCGTGGGTTTCCTGCAGATGCTCCGGTTTCCACAGTCCAAAGACATGTTGTACAAGTGAATTGGGTAGGCTAAATTGTCTGTAGTGTGTAAATGTGTGTATGGATGTTTCTCAGAGATGGTTTGCGGCTAGTAGGGCATCGGCGACGACCCCGGATTAATAAAGGGACTAAGCTGACAAGTAAATGAATGAATGAATGCACTCTGCTTTTTAAAATGTGCATATGTGGGATTAACCTAGTGGTTAAACAAGGTATCAAAGTCCAAATTCAAAATATTTGGTAGTTTTTTTGTTTTTTTTTTTCATGTGGCTCCTCCTCCTCAGACCGATGCACAGCCAGGTTGCCAGATTGATAACACATACAGGTGGCAACCATGTCTGAAGATTAAGCCTCACAATGTAAGCTGCTCAGCTGAAGTTTACATTTGTAATATGTGTATTATTTGCAGTGGTGGAAAGAGAACTGAAGTAAACATAAACATAAACATACTAAAAATACCTTTACTTGCCCAAAAATGTAGTACAAGTAGAATAAAATTATCTGTTGTAAATATTACATTAATATTAATAATATTACATAATTATTAATAAAGAATGAGTAAAAAGTATCCCTTTGAAAAGTACTCAAGGCATAATGAGTATTGTGCTTGGAAAGGTTAATGCGATTACATGTAATTTGTGTGTGTGTGTGTGTGTGTGTGTGTGTGTGTGTGTAAACCTAACATTCTGGAGTGCATTGAGTTAGTGTTTAAAGCCATTTTGGTCCTCATACAGTAAACATCTGTCATCTCACTAGTGACATTCAGGCTAAACTGTTTTTGGGTCATTGCTTCTTGGTTACTTTTAATCATTCCAAACAGTTTGCTGCATGTTTTCAGGTAATTTAGTATGATGCTATTTACCTTCTGTGTGATTTGATTGAACAGAAATCGCAGGACTGATTTTTTCAATCCCATAGATAAGAAAAAATACAGTAGTGACTGCAGATTGAAGGAAAGTAGTGGAGTAAATATACCAATTATGCACTAAAAATGTACTTAAGGGAAAGTATAAATACACATTTTTAAAACGACTTAGCAAATTACAATTCCCAAGAAAAACTACTCAGTTACAGTAGTTTCACTATTTGTGATTTGTTACTTTACACCAGGGGTCACCAAACTTGTTCCTGGAGGGCTGGTGTCCTGCAGATTTTAGCTCCAACCCTATTCAAACACACATGATAAACCTGATGAAGGTCTTATTAGGTATACTTGAAACACCAAGGCAGGTGTGTTGAGGCAAGTTGGAGCTAAACCCTGCAGGGACACCAGCCCTACAGGACCGAGATTGGTGACCCCTGCTTTACACCAACGACAATTTAGCTAATTAAAAGCCACTTCATGTGAATTTTTATAACTCTGAATCTTCGTCTGATTTTGGAGGCTATTACTCCCATTTTTGGCTGCTTCTGCATACTATATTGAGGCAGCCTTCATGATTGAAATAAAACATGCTGTGTTTTCACAAAGGCAACCCGGGGTGTCGAAATATAATTAGGTAAACTGGCAGTGGGCGGAGTTACAAAGTCCAAAACAAAGATAGACATTCTGATATGGAACATACATTTTCAAAGAGGAATAACTGACTTCAACATTGTTTTTGAATAAACAAGTAAGTTCACTTAGCGTTTTCAGCATATCTGAAGACATAATGGCATTTCTACAGTATGTTCTAAAAGAGTCAAAAACATACATACTGCACTTTTAAGTGCAATTACTTTACATTCATATGTGTTATCCAAAATAGTAGTGTGATATGATGAACTTATACTTTATGTATCTTGAACATTTCTACCCTGCTGTTTAATATTTATTGGGAAATATATATATATATATATATATATATATATATATATATATATATATATATATATATATATATATATATATATATATATATATATATATATATATAAATAATAAGAATTTAATGCTACAGGAGGGCTAATGATTGTACTTTTATTTACAGTGCTTAGCATAACCTTGCACAGTACAGCCCATTTTGAAAATTAATACTTTTATCAATTTATCTGTCAATATGGGCTATATGGTGCATTTATACAAAAGAGATTTATTAAACAGATATATTTATTAAAATATATTTTTGTCACCAAACATATTTATAAATGGGAAGCTAAAACAATTAAAGTAAAAAAAATACTGCAAAAAAAAAAAAAAAAAAAAAAAAACATTTTAACAAAATTGTATATATTTTTTGGTTTCTCTTGATTTTTCTATGTTTTCAAATTTGCATTTAATATATATTTCTATAACATCAATTTGGGATATTTTTTTTTAACTATTATTGTAAGTTGTTTTGTTAGATAAGCTCAGATTTGGCTTCAGTACTGACTACTCTAATGTATATGCACAAATATAATATCACTTTAAATGAGACATTTGTGTGGGCTGTACTCATATATACTGAGCACTGTACACACATAATAATAAATATTAAACCTTTATTACGCACTCACTATCCTTTGGCTTAGTCCCTGATTTATCCATCACCATAGTTGAATAAACCACCAATTACTCTAGCGTATGTTTTTGCATCGGATGCCCTTCCAGCCACAACTCAGTACTCGGAAATAAACATTTATTAATATAGTTTAATTAAAAGTTTATCATGCAGCAAGTATATTTAACTGTTAATATAAGTTCAAATACAATTTTAAATGCATTTTCTGTATTACATGAATAGACAGGTAAAATAGACATCTTTAATACACACAAATGTCACAAATCTTGCTCAAGTATTTCATGAAGCACTGCTTCAGCCGAAAGCTCATTGAAGTTCCTTGTCATTTTGAATTTTATAGTACTACTCACACACTTCTCGCAAGTATAAAGTCTTATAGCACCATATAACAAGAGTATAAAACAGCTTGACCTTTAATTGCAAAACTTTCAAGACAAGAAATCATCCTTTTAGTGAAGCTGACATTTTAAATAGCGGCTGTCCTTCCGAATCGCTTTTTGTTGCTATCTCTGTATTGCCTGGTCTGACTGTATCTGTTCATTAGTTCAGAAAGCGCAAGCAACAGTGATGGTGCCACACAAGTAAAAAGTGCTGTAGGGTTTCAGCTTCGCCCATGTATGTAGAGGACAAAACCGTTACCTGGGGCTCATGACCGAGCCTATCATTCAAAGAGGAGATGGAAGGCACCGATAAAGACGGTCGTCTCCCCTGGCCCTTTGTTTGTGTACCCAGGACAAGAAATCAATAGCGGTGGCTTCAGAGACTGTTTTACAGTCAAGGCACCTCTCGGCTTAAATGTTTGTCTGTTTTAGTCAATGACACTTCTCTGCAAACTATTACCCACCGGGAATGAAGAACAAACGCGAAACAAATAAACTAGGCGGCGACCCATCTTGCCATTGTTTGCGCTTACAGATGGAATCCTGATAGCGTGGAAATTTTCTTTACGCAGCGTCACAGAAAAATCTATCACAGCCCAGATCCAGGCCCATTATGCTTCTGCCTCGGAGGAAATATTGCATCTCTCTCTGGCTTGTTTTATCCTGATCTGTTTTGTACGCCCGTCATCAGATGGATCTGAAGGCAGCTCAAGAAAACCATTGCTTTCTTTGTGCTGCGATAAAGGAGGATTTCCTGACCGCTATGTGTAGAAGGTTATCGCTGCCTGTGTAATACCTCAAAACTGTCCAGCACTTGCAGGCAAAACAAGGTCCTGTAAACAATGACATTAAAGTTTGACAATAAGGTGAACATAGTTCAATTAAATACTCATTTTTATAGCCATATGTTCAAGGAATCTCAGGGAAATTGTTGTTTGAGAGGTAACTGCACAAAAAGTATTTCTTATTTTTCATTTACTGGGTTCAACTTAAAAATAAATGACTAAAATTTACATAATAAAAGCTGTATGGATAAAACTGTCAAGCATAAAACAAATGAGTAGTTACGCAATACTTTTTGTTTACAGTTCTGTAGCCATTGTTTAACTGTTGAATATCTGCCTTGCATTGTCAATTGACTTCTGAAAGCAATATTTCAGCTCACAATTAACATACTACAATTTTGTTTTTGCTTAAACATTTTTAATGTTACCTAAGAATTTTCAATTAGGTTGAGTTCAGGGAATTGAGCTGACCACTCCATTGACTCAAACATTCATTCATTCATTCATTCATTTATTCATTCATTTTATTTTTGGCTTAGTCTTTTTATTAATCTGGGGTCGCCAACTTATCCTGCATGTGTTTTACGCAGTGGATGCCCTTCCAGCTACAAGCCAGCACTGGGAAACACCCATACACTTGTGAATTTGCACCCACACATACACTATGGCTAATTTTGCTTATTCATTTCAACCCACGGCAAGACATGCAAATTTGCACACACAAAAGAAATACAAACCAGCGACCTTCTTACTGTGAGGTGACAGAGCTACCCAATGCGCCCCTCTGTCACCCTAACTCAATCATTTTTACCTAAATCCAAGTTGATGCTTGATTTCTTGTATGTTTGGGGTCGTTGCCTTTTTGAAACATTTGTTTCAGGGGCATTTTCTTAACAAAACCACTTGTATGTATTCATTTTGTATGTATTCAAACTGAGCCATAATACCATAATAATAATACTGTGAATAAAAATCAAACCATAAAAATAATGCCATAATACAGAGGTCTACCACCACGGTCTGAATAACATCCCAAAATAATAAAAACACACTATACAACAATTGAATCTGTTGTTTTTCTACTACTCAGCTATATCCAAGTAAATTATCTGCAATGTACACATTTCCCTATTGGTAATAACAGTGGCCCACAAGGTTAGATGATGTATATCTACTTTCACACAAATATATCCTGTATATATGTATCATGAATCAATAAATACACATCAAAAGCAGAACTACAGAGTATATTGACAATATTGGGACTGATCTGTTTATTTTAATTTTAATTTTATATAATATCTTTCACTTGTAAGTGTAAAACTGCTGTGTAGCAGTTTTACAATATATATTTTATTCAAAGAATGTCTGAATATGCATCTCAAAAATCATTGGTTAATACATTAAAACTGTTGAGCAAAAGCAAAGCTCTAAAAAGCAAAACTATTGAAATAACCTTTCAATACCACACTAGGTTGTTTATAAAAACAAAACCAAACCCTTTTATTTGATATAGTTTGTTTACAGTTTAATGAATATCCAGACAAATTCTTCCAGGTTTAATGGTAAAGACTTGAAGTGAAATAATTAGTGACCCTTCATACCTGGCGTCAAGAGCAAGTCAAACAATGCATGTAATTGTTTGTTTATTTGTTAAATGTTCTGCTATGTCTGAAAGGCGTCCCACAGCTCTCATTGTCGCAGATTCAATGTTATATCGGCAAAGCCATTGTTAACGTTTTTCTTCAGTCAGCCACATTAGATTTGAATTACGTACAATTGTATTCTCGCTCAGAAATCTGCCCTAAAATCCAAAACGCTCCTGCAGCTTTTAAGCAAATTATTTTTTGCTTGTGGAACTTCGGTAACAAAGCTTCATGTTGCTGACAAAAGATCACATTTGTCAGTTCGCTGTTTGAGAGCGGCAGTGAAAAAAGCAAAGCCGAGTTTGAAGTTTAGCAGAACAGACATGCTACAGCTTCACATCGCTCAGCCGATTTTAGGCAGGACGGAAATAGAAAAGAAAGCAGCCGCTCTCTTTTTGTTAACATTGCTTTGTTCTCTCTTTCCCCTCCTCACCATTACCTCTGTCTGTCTCTCAAGGGATTTCTCCAATCATGGACGGGTGTATCTTCCCATTCAAGAAGGGCAACCTGTGAGATTTGGATTGGCTTTTGCAGACACCAAACAGCGTTAAGTTAACTGGCTGTCAATCACCGTCATTCAGTGTCACTTTGAATAACACTAAGTTCTCTGGCATTTTTTTTTCTTTTTGTGGAGGGCTTGTGTGTGTAGAACATCTAGTTAAGTATTTTACGTGTGTGTGTGTGTGTGTGTGTGTGTGTGTATGTGTCTTTTGTTCCCATTAAGATGTTTTTGTAACCATCTTAAAAATGCATATAACCAAACAATAGATTGCAGACTACAGTTTATGAACAGCAGGTCTCCACAATGCTATTATAAACTTCATGACACAATTTGAAATGTGAAGTCATAATACAGAACAAAAGAGATTATATACAGTTTAGGTCAGAATGATTAGACCCCCTTTAATTTTTAATGATTTTTTTATATATATTTATCAAATGATGATCAACAGTGCAAGAAAATTTTCACAGGATGTCTGATAAATAAATAAATAAATAAATAAATAAATATATATATATATATATATATATATATATATATATATATATATATATATATATATATATATATATATATATAAATATATATATATATGTATATATATATATATATATATATATATATATATATATATATATATATATATATATATATATATATATATATATATATATATATATTTTTTTTTTTTCTTCTGGAGAAATTATTTGTTTTATTTCGGCTAGAATAAAATCAGTTACAATTTAAGAAAAAAAAAACATTTTGGGTCAAAATTATTAGCCGCTTTAAGCTATTTCTTTTATCGAAAGTCTACAGATCAAACCACTGTTATTCAATAACTTGCCTAATTACCCTAACCTGCCTAGTTAACCTAATTACCCTAGTTGAGCCTTTAAATGTCACTTTAAGCTGTATAGAAGGAAAGCATTGGGAGCAGAGAGAGGGGAAGGATCTGCATAGGACTTCGAGCCGAGAATTATTTAATTTAATTTTTTGTGATAAAAGTTCTAGGCTGTGTAGATGTGCTGTCCACCCCTCACAAATCTCTCAATTAAATTAATATTTTATAAATATTTATATGCTTTACATTATGTTATATATATATATATATATATATATATATATATATATATATATATATATATATATATATATATATATATATATATATATATATATATATATATATATATATATATTAGATTACTCATTACTGAGACCAAATATGAAGCTAATCTAACAAAACAACTTAGAATATTGGTCCAAATTTAGTAAATCTGAGTTTTTATTTTAGTTAAAAATATTAAATAAAAAAAATGTAAAAAGGTCAAACTTCAGAAAAAGAAAAAAAAAGTTGAAGTTTTGTAGTTTGTATTTTTTTTTCAATATGATTTACAACATGAATTTAAATGTATTATTTTTCTACTTCTACTAAAAACTACTTCTAAAAACTATTTTTGTAAATATATCTGTTTTTTAAATCTGTTTTGTTCAGGGTTTGAGGTCACCACAAACAAACACACAGAAGGGCACACACACATGCACCCATGCAAACACAAAATATGCAGTTTTTTTTCTTATTCCCACATTTGTGTAAAGTATTGATAAATGTACCTGTTGGGTTATTTATATATTTTTATTATTATTATTATTATTATTTTTTTTTTTGCAAATCCAATTAATTGGTTTATTATAAGCATCCACTGAAATTGTTGTCACTACAAAGCTTTTTAAAGCAAGATGGAACTGGAATCTGTCAAAAGACTGACCAGAGGTTTATCGTTCATCTGGAAAAAGTGCTTCCAACAATGTCATCCCAGCCCCCAAGCCAAGCGATCTTCCTCCATAGGCAGTATTTTATGAAATCATAGAGTGTGAAAGGTGTTCTAAAATGTAGACATTGTAATTTCACTGCCTCATAAGATTCGAAGGTAGCATCTCATTTATCTTTTGTGCAGACAGCAGATCCAAAATGCATTGCTTTGAGTTTAGTGAAAAAGTAAACTCAACATGGTGAATCGAGGAGAAAAGTTTTTAGACTTATACCATAAACTCATTTATCATTACATACTGAAACTTAAAATATTTTAGAGTAATTATATTTTTTTCTTAAAGGGATAGTCAATTGAAACAAATGTTTCACATAAGGTAACTTAATGATGACAGAATTATGATCCTGTTAAATATGAAATACACAAACAAAAAAATGTATTTCAAAAGTTGCTATAAATTATTCCATTGTATTATATTATATTATATTAAACAGCTCAGTTTCATAACAGTAGCTATGTTTTCATCCACCTATTTTTATGCACATTTTGCAGATGTGGATAAAAAACGGTTAATGCAAACACCAAGATGTGCATAACTTTTGAAAATGCGCATGAATAACGCATGAACATAACTGAGTAAAAAGTTTTTGACGATAAGAAAAGATGCGTATTAACTATGATGGAAACACCTTGACTGAACGAAGTGCAGTGTGCTCATAAAAAAAGGTTATGTGATTTTGTTAAAAGAGATCATGTGATGATAAAATTGTGTGAATGGAACCAGCTGGCTGAGCACACTGTAAAACATTGAAATGTTGTCTTCTGAGGTGCAAGTCATTTATTAAATAAACAAAAGACTGACGCAGCTTTTTATACCACAGCAATTACGTTTTAACTGTTGATATTTGGCGGCAGTTAATGAAGTTAATCAATTTTGTTCTCTTTGACTCATTGGATGGAAACGCTGCTTTATTTGCACATCTTTTATGCAATATTCCTGATTTGCATATACATTTAATTTGCACCTTTGGATGGAAACATAGCTATTGTGTCTTGGCATTACAAGTCAAAATTTTGGTTTGTTTAAACTGTGTGGAGTCTTTTTCAGACAGTTTTTAACCACTAATTTTCCTGTTTCTAATTCACAAAACGTATGTTTTCACACCTGCCTTATTCAGTTCGGTTGGATCGCACTAGAGTTTGTTTTCCCTCTTGGTGCGGTTTGTTTGGGCAGATGTGAATGTAGCAATTGCACTCGAGTGTGCACCAACAGCGGACCAAAACAGTGTACCAAGACCTCCTTGAAAAGGTGATCTTGGTACGCTTTTAAAGGAACCCTGGAGCGGTTTGTTTGTGGTGAGAACATGATCCGAACTAGAACAGGCCCAACCGCCTCTAAAAGTACTGAGCCTTTTTAGACTAATCCAGCAGCCATACTGTAGTCTGATGCGCTGTGCATTATGGCATGTGAAAGAAAAATGTTTGTAGACAGTGCTGCTTTACCAACTATTTTATGTCGATCCTCCATAGTAAAAAAGCGATATTTTGTGTCTGCCAGTTTGTTTACTTGCCAGAGTTCCATTGGAATTTTCCCACACATTGATTCTGGCCAATCGAAAAGCAGTTTAGGAAATACGTTCCATAACATCAGGCCATTGAGTGATGTGGATTTTGTCACATGACTGCATTTTGTTTTTTTCAAACTGGTTCGGACCAAAGCAATCAGTGAGGTGTGAAAAAGACCCCAAAACGGCAGAAAAAAATGCTACAGTGTATTATTTGTTGCCCTTGGTCCAGACCAAATGAACCAAATCACAGATGTGAAAGCACCATTACTTTGCCATTGATGCATTTGGATGTTTGTAGAGATCTGCAGTCTTTTTACTCTTCAGTGTGGCTCATGGTGTATCCTCTGCACATATCTGATGCTGTCTTGAGCATTAACACAGCTGCATTCTGTCTTTGTTGATCTGCAATAACACCTAAAATAGTTGGTGGTAAGGTTTCTATGTTCCATTGTGCAGAGGTCATCATTTTGAGTTTATGTTGGAAATGCTTGTGATGCTACTGTAAAATCAGTTCAAACTCACACTCATACAGGGAAGAAAGAGGTGGGAACCAGTGAACTTTAAGCTATGGCAATGGGTGTGTGACAATCTGAAGGCAAATGCAGACCTACCACTTTCAAGCCTGATTTTTACTTCTGCGTTGCATGATCACTGTAGCCCACAGTGCGTGTGCAAGAGAACGAGTGTGCACGCGAGAGAGGGCGAGTGCTAGCATGTGCAGGCCAAGAGACTATTAACATTACTTTTATCAATTACTATTCCTAATACTGTGATTTGTGTTCATATTTTCTATGTCTCTAATTTTATAATTACAAATGTTTTGGTAATACAAATTTGAATTAAAAAAGAGAGATTTAACTTACAGAGATTTAACTTACAAAAACTTGAGTTATATCCTAATACACATGCTGTGCCCCAAATGGTCTAAAACCTGCAGGTTGGCAAATGTAAGCTTGTTTTTAATAAAACAAATATAAACATGGATATATTAAATAATACTGCCAATAATAATAAAATTTTACAAAAGCGAATTGTCATGAATGAGCTGAAAAAGCCTCCCGAGATGCATATTTAGGCATATTTCATATTTATGAAGGCTAGAAAATAATATGTTTTGTAATATGTTTTGTAATATTTTAATCCTTTATATTTATATACTATATATATTCTTATTATATCCTATATATAGGCCTATCCTTAATATTTTAGTTTTTTTCATATGTACAGATATTTGCGTATTGCTCTACGTTTGTTTTGGTCTAATGAAAAATCTATTATAGTTTCTCAAAATAGCAACGCGCCAGCAGTGGGCCTCAGAACTCCTTCCTTTTTAGACCAGAACGCCTATGGGTGCACATATGAGCGCAAATGCAAATGCCTCAAAACGACTCTTGCGCCACATTGCGCCAGGTGTATGATAGGGCCATCTGTCTCTTTCGCCTGCATTCGGCCTCTCTCGTGTGCACACAAGTGGCACCTCATACATACCTTGCATGAAACAGATGCTGTTGTGATCATTCATACTCCTGTATTTTGTCTGTACTGCTCTAGTAATAACAATTCTAAAATAAAACTAGGAGGCAATGGGGTGTTAGTGCTCAATTGTGTAAAGGTTTGTTGGCAGTATTTTGGGTTTATGCCGGAAATTCATGCAATGCTATGGTAGAAGTAGCTCAAACTCACACTCATTCAAGGAAGTAAGAGGAGGAAATCGACAAATGTTCAACAACTGTAGCCATAAAAGAAACACAAAACAAAAGTATCCATCTGGAGCTCCTCCATGAGAATCCATGCTTGACAAGAATCTATGCCACTGGCCTCACACCACTCTTATGACTCTGGGCTCCACCCACGCTTGTTACCCCAACCTATAGCCAACCAATCACAGATTTTGTGCTTTGCATCATTACAATGTTGAGACAGAATCTTATATTTCATTGTTTTTCTACGTAAACATGGTTTACGGACACAAGTGACCATGAAATACTCGTGTTTTCTATTCTGTAGCACCTTGCACATGAGTACTGCATTTTTAGATGGCGTGTTAAGAAAAACTATTTCAGCTTTTACATGCAGTGGTGCTCATTAAAGTCAATTACACAGCAGTAGACCAATCAGAAGAACTCGAAGGCGGTGCAAGTGTTGCGAGCATCTGTGTACAGAGTTGACATAAAAACGACAACATGAAGGAAACATTTTTGAGTTATTTTCAAACACAAAGATGCGTTCTTTGTGAATGGCTGCTAATTGTTGCACTGTTGTGATCTTTTTCAGCCTAAATCCAGTGCCTGCACTTCTGGACTGACTGTATTTGTCCTGGGAGTGCATGAATTGAACTGTCACCCACTGTAACATGACGGTTTGGAATGAATACAAACACTATTACATTCCTATCACAGAGACTGGAGGACAGCATGTGAATTTTTATTTTTATACCTGTAAATCAGCATGGGTGCATTAGCTTAGCAATGTGCTAATGTCAAACTCTTTTTATCCATTTAACTGTTCCAATCAATGTCATGTGGAGTGCGGACTCTGATGAGCATTCAAAATCAGTCCTGAGCTTCTGTGAGATTTGTGCCTTTAGAAAGCAAGTGGGCAGCGAAGCAGCTCACTAGGTTTGGGAGCAGAGCTCATGTCACACTGTCTGGCAACTGTGACACTGAGCAGGAGACGAGTAAACTGAGAAACCTCCCATCATGAGAGGTTGTTCCTCTGCAGGAGATTGATTGATTGGCCATTCGCAGTATCTCATGTGTCCTTCAGACCTGAGCAGACTGTGAAATACAAGGATAGACTCTGGCCCGGACTGCTTCGCTTGTACTTAGAAAAGTTCTGCCACAAATCCACAGTCTCTCTGAGTCATGTTGTTATGATGCAGTTTGCACAACAATGCGGAACAGGCCTACTGCAGTGGTTAAAATGGAAGTCATAGACAAATTAATGCAAGTATAAAACTTTGGAGGAAGCTACCTTGATACGTAGTTAAATGATGGTTTGTAAATGGGTAGTTCTAACTGTAAATTTTAATTAGCTGAGTTGTAAAATGACTATAAACTCACAGCTGTGACTGCAAGCTGTATTATTGTGCCCAGTTACTGTGTTGCTTAGCAACTGTGAAAGGCCTAAAACTAGATTAATTAACTGTATTTACATGGATGAATGGTTTATTCCTATAACCATTCGTTGCAAATGTAAAGTAATAAAATCAATGAAGTTTATTGAAATTTGGTGTGACAAAATCACTTTACAGCCTCATGTTATAGTTTACCCAAAAGTAAAAGTATGCACTTAATTTAATCTCCCTACCGAGATGTAGGTAATTTTATTTATTCAGTAAAACTAGATTTTCTTTGGTTTTTGCTGTGGTCCTTGGTGATTCATTAAAAACAAGTCAAGGGCTGTTGACAAAAAAACAAAACAAAAAAAAAAAAAAACGCTTAAACCAGCCTAGGCTGATTGGTTGGTTTAAGCTGGTCAACCAGGCTGGTTTTAGAGGGGTTTTGGCCACTTCCCTGGACATGGCTGAAAACCCCTCGAAAACCAGGCTGGTCAACCAACTAAAACCAGACAAACCAACTTAGGCTGGTTTAAGCTGTTTTTTTCAGTAGAGTTTTGAACATTATTAATAAACCTTTAAGTAGTTTTTTGTTGTTTTGTAATTTATTTGTATTGCAACTTACAGTACTTTGCAAAAGTCTTAGATCACCAGCATCTCTAGTGTTTTAACAAAGTTGTAAAAACCATGACTATTTACCACACAGGCTCATTCTGAAAACATAGCCCCATATCTGTACATTTCTAGAGATCACGAATTATGTAGCCATAGGTACTTATGGCTGCATTTCTTCTACCAAACGAACGCTATGGGGCAGTATGACATCATTCATCTTCTTGCTAACCAGCGGACCGCTTACCTCTTTATAGATAGCTTTTCCACTGTTACCAGTTTGTCTGGTAGCTCGACACGTACGTCTGCGAACTTAAGATGCAGAGCGGAGTTGACCATGAAGATGGGTTTCGAGTCCAGTGAAGAAAGGTTCCAGAAGGCAGATAATACATAAACAGAAGCCAAAAAAGAAAATAAGCAAGTAGATAACAGGGTGAGAATGTGGTAAAATCGGAAAACATGGTAAAGTTCAGGGGGCTTTTCTTTTTCTGGATTGCTTCAAACCCTGTGGTTGAGTTAGGAAAGGGGGTGGGCAGCTCAATGGGTGCTTTTTAAAACACTATTGGTTGGTTTAGGGGAGGGTGGGGGTATCAGTCGATTGGTCAGCCAGTCAGTGAGATAGTCAACAGCAGGCGCAAAAGGCACTCGCAAGATAAGTTTGAGATCTTTGAGATATTTGAGAGCAGAAGCATAAACATAGCTCCTGGTATGTATTTTGACATTTAAACACTTCTATACAGCTTAAAGTGACATTAAAGGCTTAACTAGGTTAATTAGGTTAAGTAGGCAGGTTAGGGTAACTAGGCAGGTCATTGTATAACAATGGTTTGTTTTGTAGACTATCGATAAAAATATAGCTTAAAAGGGCAAATAATTTTAATCTTGATATAATAAAAAAAAAATTTAACTAAGTTTATTAAATAAAACAAATAAGACTTTCTCCTGAAGAAAATAATATTATCAGATATACTGTGAAAATGTCCTTGCTCTGTTAAACATTATTTGGGAAATATTTAAAAAAAAATAAAAAAATTCAACTGTAAAAAATCCTTATTTTTGCTCTTTTCTCACTTGGACAATTACTTCTGAAAACAAAAATGACCAATATATTGCAATTAAATAATACCCAAAATCATACTTTCTGTTATTAGCCAGGATAACATTGTGGTGTACTTTCTGTGCATGGCATCTCGACTTTGAAATGTCCTTTTTTGTTTTGTTTTTCAATCCTGTTTTTCTCTGTAAAATCTACATTGTGTTTGTTGGACTCAAATGTGGAGCAGACAAGAGTGAACAGCATGAGTGCAATATCTGACAAACTGTTGCTCAAATCTTGTCCACTCTCAGATGGATGTGCTTCACGCAGACTTTGTTCCAGATCTTGAGACAGAATAACAGAGTAATAACAGTGGAAATTAATGCAAATGTGCCTTTAGAGACAACGGGACATTCCAACCTTCCCTTGCATTCTTATTGTCCTGAATTTGTCAAATATTTGCTAAGTCTCCAGCACACAGGGGCCCGTGGCATCACTGCCATCTTCAATGAGCTGACTCTCATTTTAAATGTTAATTGCCTTCCCTGAGCCTTCTCATTACACCCCCAGTAAATGATATGCTGCAGCCGCACTGAAAGAGCTCTCATTTATCCTCCGAATGTGATAAAAGATCCATGCAGGTTTACCCTGATCTCCAATTTGGCAATGGAATGAAGGGAAATGCTCTGCATAATTGTCAACTATAAGCACACATGTCCATTGGTGTAATTGTATGTTGGATATCATATATTGAATGGCTTGAACAACTGTTTGTAGGGATTGGCAATAATTACAAAAACAAAAAAAAGCCATTTAATTGTTTTTAATCTACTTTCAACACATACAATAACATACTGCATTGTGTTGCCTTGGAATTATAAGGTTCTACCTTCTAAATGATTTTGAGATATTGAGTTTCAAAGTTTTTGCATTCCATATCGCAAACAATATGTGTAACAGTTTTCTTTTTATACACTAACATGACAGACACCCTAAATGTACACTAAATGTAAATTATCAACAAAACAAAACAAGGCAAATGAAGATAGAACTTTCTAATTCTAAAAAGTCATTTTCCGGTTGGAATTATAAGGTTATCTGGCAGGTCATTAATTGATGCATTACTTTTGAATAAATACGATCAGTCTGCTTATTAATTTAATAAAAACAAAATCAAATTTGTGTTGTAACAATAGTTTGATGTTTGAGAGTTAAATTTTAGCTTTCCATAACATTTATTTCATGTTTTAATATTAATATTGTTCAAATAAACATCTGTGCTAAATATTTTGTTTAAAGCAGATGTTTATTTTATGTAATTAATATAATCATATTTATTTAATTAAATGCTTTACATAAATTATTGAACCATATTTATTGAATTACATGCCCCATGAATTAAATTAAATATTTTCCCTTCAAGGCTTAGGCCCAATCCAATTCTACCCATTTGCCCTTCCCCTTACCCCTCATTTGGCGCGTTCAAGCCAAAGGGTAGGGGTGTTCCAATTCTCTTTAGCTTGAATGAGTGGGGCTAAGGGAAAGTGGTGAATAGCCCTTTAAACGAAGGTTTTTTCAGGATTACACTTAAAACTAAGGGGTAAGAAAATTTCCCAGAATACACCTGCCACCAACGGCAGTGTTGCTGAACCCGGAAGTAATATAAATTAGTATTTTTTGTCATTATTACTAATTTTTACGACAAACAAACACATTTTAATATATTCATAAACGCGTTCGTGTTTTACCATCATGCATTAAAAAAAAAACGCAAAAAAACGCAAAAAAACACTAAAAAACAGCTACATTTTGCAATCTATAATCCATAATCATAACTCCTGTATAGCAGTCCCACAACATTCTGACACTCGATGTCACTCAAATTCTCTGTCAGAAAAGTCTAGTGGCTGAGAATGAGCTTTTTACAGTGTCTGCTATAATGTTAATGTTGTTTTGGTGTGTTTACATAGATGGATATGACCACTGTGTAAATATACAGTTACGATCTTATTGCCACATTAGATCAATATGATAATTTTTATACACGACTTCAGTAATTTCTTGAAGATAAAAAAGAACACAACTGGAATAAAAACCGCAGTCGCGATCGGTGATCTCATATTATGAAGTATGAGTTTGCGATGACATATGATGACGTGTGCAGGTGCTGTAGTGCTGTGCCAATTCTTCGGGGTAAATTTTGAAGGCCTTCCACCTAACTCTCGCTTGCAAAGGTTAAGGGAAAGGGCTAGGAGTACAAAAAGAGAATTGGGATTGGGCCTTAATATCAAA
This sequence comes from Danio rerio, assembly GCF_052040795.2. Classification (NCBI taxonomy): domain Eukaryota; kingdom Metazoa; phylum Chordata; class Actinopteri; order Cypriniformes; family Danionidae; genus Danio; species Danio rerio. Next base: position 11,516,909 of record NC_141029.1, read on the forward strand.
TTTAAAGACTTGCAGATAATAAGCAAATTAGTACTGAAAACACTGAAAATGTTTCACTGACCATAAAAATATTTCACATTTAATATATATATATATTTTTTTTTTATAACAATACTTATCATTTTTAATAAAAATAACAACATAATAACATTTCATCTCAATGTCAAAAAACGCTTCTAAATCATCACATTTACACACACCTTTTCAGTTTCAGGTTTCTTCTCAATTTTGTGTGGCGCCTCATTATTTAGTCGAAACTCAAAATTCAAAAAGTCTAGTAATGGATCAAAGCCTGCTTAGTGATGATGAAATCATTGTTGTAATTGTTAGATCAATAAATTATTAAATGATATTTTGTTGTAGGCCCACTTATTTCTTTATCTTTTTCCATCTTTTCCCCTCTTTTAAAAAAAAATTAAATCAAACAGTGTAAAAAAACCTGATAAAAATAATGAATAAATTAATAAACTATTGAATAAACTATTGTACAGTGCTCAAAATAATTGAGTACATCCTATTTTGAAAATGAATATTGCTATCTATTTCTCAATGCATTTTGGTGCAAGTAAACAAAACAGATTTATTAAACAGATATATTTATTAAAATAATATTTTAGTTACCAAACTTATTTAGAAATTGAAAGATAATACAATTAAATTCAAACAAAATATTACAAAAAATAAAAAATAAAAATAAAAATACAAGCCACAAAAATGTAACGACATTTTATCTTTATTATTATTTTTTATTATTGTTTTTTGCTTCTCTTGATTTTTCCTCTTTTTCAAATTTGCATTTAATATTTTTCTATATATTAGGGTGTACTAGTTTTTGGACCGTTATTGTAAGTTATTTTGTTAGATAGGCTCCAAATTTGGCTTCAGTACTGACTAATCTAATGTAAATGCACAAATATAATATTGTTTAGCTTCCTATTTTAAATATGAGTTGAAAAGATAGACTTGTAAGAGGTGTACTCATATATGTTGAGCACTGTATAATAGTAGTATTTTTTACGTATTTGTTTGTTGGTTTGTGCAATGCATTAGTTAAATCAGAACAAATAATTTAATAAAACATGTATTTATATATATATATATATTTTAGTTTGTTTTTTTGGTCGTTGCAATACATTGGGTAAAGAAAAAGGAAAGAAAGGAAGAAAGGAGGGTATTGGAAGGAAGGGAATTGCAAAGAAAGGAAGAAAGAAAGAAAAAAGAAAGAAAGAAAGAAAGAAAGAAAGAAAGAAAGAAAGAAAGAAAGAAAGAAAGAAAGCAATAACTTATTAATGTTATTTCATCACTGATCAGAGATTTATTTATTTATTCACTCATTCATTCATTCATTCATTCTAAATATAATATACAGTAAATCTAATATGCACAATTGGATGTCTGACTTTTTTTTTTTTCCGTACTCTGCAGAAATCAATATTTAGCACTTGCATGTCTTCCTGGTGAATTCTTACAGAAACATCTGTCCACCAGGGAGCTCATGCATTTCTCATTTCACCATGAGCCTCTGAATCCAACTAGAAACCCAGATAGACACCTGGGATCTTAAAGGTGATCGTTTTACTTTCAGACTCAGACACGTTTAATCAAGAATTGTCATAGAAATAACACATAGCTACAGTCTTTCCTTTGAATGATACATCTGTGCAATACAGTCTCCATCTGAATGCCTACACTGTTATAAAATAAGGAGTTCTGGTCCTTGATTCTTGACTAATGGAGTGTTTTCAAAGCTGTTGTGAATTATGATACAAGCACACACATGTGACTGTTGTTGTACAAATTACAGTTTATAACAGTTACATTTTACAATACATAAATAACAGTTTACATTTAGTAACATCTAATGAGGTTTTGACGTGTAGCAATGCCAATTGGCTGTTATAAAATCTCTATAAACCAAACTTTTGGGGCTTGCTACTTATTACAGCATTCAATCACAAGTTGTTTTAGATATATCAGGGCTATATTTCGGCAGGAATGGCATATGCTGGTAAAATATGAGTGGAGGCCCCTGATAAATAAGAGAATAAGCTGAAGGAAAGTGAGTACACGAGTAAGGGTTGATTTATAAATGCAGATGCGATGCATATTTTGTCATCGTAACTCTGTTGTGTGTGTGTGTGTGTGTGTGTGTGTGTGTGTTTGTGTGTGTGTGTGTGTGTGTGTGTGTGTGTGTGTGTATGTGTATTTTAATGTATATATTATATATTTTCACTGAGCCATTATTCTCCACTTTAGCAGCACCTACATAAACCAAAAGTTTTCACAGTTTTATTTGTATCTACAATCTGAAAGTTTTAGCAGAATTCTACCTCCATACATCCATGATTATATACAGCATTTTATTCTACAAAACATTGCGAAGATAATGTTTTATAGCTGTTTCTTTAATTATGGAGTTTCAAATCTTTTAACATAAATTATGTACAGTAGTGAGTAAATAAATAAATAAATAAATAAATAAATAAATAAATAATAATAATGTTAATAATAATAATAATAATAATAATAATAATAATAATAATAATAATAACAATAATACATATTATTACTATTATTATTTATTTATTCATTAATTTTCTTGTCGGTTTAGTCCCTTTATTAATCCTGGGTCGCCACAGCGGAATGAACTGCCAACTTATCCAGCACATTTTTACGCAGCGGATGCCCTTCCAGCTGCAACCTATCTCTGGGAAATATTATTATTATTATTATTATTATTATTATTATTATTATTATTTATTCATTTTTTTATAATTTTTTTAATCATCATCATCATCATCATTATTATTATTGTTTTTGTTTTTATTATTATACTGTAAAATTAAATAAACAAACAAATATTTTGACCTTGGCTTTATACAGATTTTAGATTTTTTGATTTTGGATTTAGATTTTTGCAAACCGGGCTCATTGTGGAAACGTAGCCCCGCGGACGTTTCTGGCGACATCGATTTACGCCCTGGGAGGTACGTATTCGAGCATTTTTGGATTCCGTTTTTCGTCTTACCTGATTTCCGGAACTTGCTGTTCCCCGGAATCGATCCCGATTGTCGTCCCCCCGGCTGGCTCCTCCTCCGGGGCCTCTGCTCCGCCGACGCAACGCTGTGAGCTAAGCGGACAAACTGGTTGCATCGGGAAAGCCCTCCACTCGGAGGCGAGCCGTTGGCCGGCGAGCGCGAAGAGGAGGGGCGGAGCGGCGCCACACCGCCCCACAGCGTTCGCTCGAAAAAAACTAAACACGGCCTTACATACCTCCGGCCACGTAAATCGCAGTCTCCAGAAACGTCCGTGGGGCTATGTTTCCAGAATGAGCTTGGGTTGGATTTTTGTGCATGATTAAATGAAAAATATTTCATGAAAAATTCCTCCATTGCAAATTTACATAAATTTTTTTTAAACTTGCAAATGAAAAAGTAATGCAAAATTTTTTAAACATTTAAAACCCGTGAATGTAGTGTACATCTGAGGATGTATTATCATAACTTTTACTTTAGTTTCTTTTTTTTTTTTTTTTTTTTTTTTTTTTACTTTATCCAGTTTTAATTATCACATAATATAAAAAAAAGTTAAATCGATTTGTGTTGGGACAACATGAAGGTGTTGTGTGGAACCCAGCATTATTTTTTTTACAGTGTAGATGCAATCCTTCCTTTAAAATGTTACATCTATGAGACACAGTCTGTTCCTTAATGTATCTGAAAGATTGTACAATATTACGTAATCTCAGGCTTGTTTTGTGAATGCAGATGCATATTTTGACAATGCGACTCTGAACTCTTGGGTTTCTGCATTCGGTGCTTTCATTTACCCGTTATATTTCAGGTCACTTGAAACTCCTGCAGTGACTTTGGAGACAGATTTGTTCTCCCCCGTGTGTGTTGTTGCGTAAGTGTGTTTCTGTTTGGGGTGAGGAAGGGCCGTAATGTCAAACTCATTGCATGGAGAGAGATGAGGATGCCAATCGTCAGAGCCCGAGGCTGTGCACCTCCATCGTCAGCTTGGCTCCGAACACCACACACTGTAATGCCATCTGGCAGAAAGGTCAAAATAGACTGATCCAGAATCAGCGCTCTGGTTTTACAAAGCTGAGCTCGGGCCTTACGTAAACTCGTAGCAAATGCAGCTCTTAGACATACAGAGGAAGAAGAGTTAAAGGGTTTATTCAATCGTTTTTGTGGAAAGCTCAGAGACCAGATCTGTAAGATAAAGGAGTGCTTGCAATGAAAAAAGCCTATTATTAAACATTTAACATTGCATATACATAGTATTATTAGAATTATGCATTGTGCGTAGCTATTCTTATTCTTATTCTTCTTCTAATTATTATTATTAGATGCATAATAAGAATAATGGGTCCCACTTTATATTAAGTGGCCTTAACTAATTTGTACTTACACTGAAATAAATATTTCTTTGCAATGTACTTATTGTGTAAATACATGTTCTTACATTGTAGTTATGCTTGATTAAATACCTGTATGTAATTACATCTGTAAATAATTTATGTAATTACATTTGCAAATGGACTGTTGACCATCCCTTACACCTGAACCCACCCTTAAACCATACCAATACCACTAAACCTGTCCATAACCATACCTGTATCCCAACTCAGGAGCACCAAAAGTGTTCACAAATACATTATTAACACAGGAAGTACATTGTACTTATTTTTTTTAAGCAAGTACATGGTAGTTAAGGACACTTAATATAAAGTGGGACAGAATAATGATATAATTTAAATATTTTGTTTATTTATTTATATTGTATTATTTTTAGATTGTAAGTTTAATGTCTTCATTAGTGGTAAAACTTTATGTATCTCATAAAAAAGTTGTTATTATTATTATTATTATTAAATATACTGTATGTCATTGTTATTGATAGATAAAAGGGTTGTGGTGAAACTTTAGGGTGCTTTCACACTTGGTTTAATTGCCTGGACCGTACCCAAGTTCGATTGGCCCCCTTTGCCACCTTCTCAGTTGGTTTGTGTTCACACCATCTTTTTTCCTTTTGAACCCTGGTACGCTTGCGTCATCAAGCTGCTGTTTTGTTTTTGACTGTTGCTCAAGAAAAGCAAAGTTCACTAAAGCAAAAGCCGAAATGAAAAGATGTCCGCACATTGCGGTCATTCTGCTTTACTAAATCTTTTGGTTTTGGATATACAGAAAGCGACTCTCGTCCATCTGTCGCAAAATATTATAAACATTCAGAACATCACACAGTGTCTGCAGGAGCTGCTTTTGACGGAGACAAACAGACATCTTATAAAATGTTAAAGTTATGAAAACAATAGCATGTTGTACAGTCAATGGTTTATTTCCGTTTTTTTGGCAAGATTGCATTCACATCAGAAGTGTACCAGAGTTTGCATGAACTGTACCCCTGACCACCTCTTTCAGGCACACTCGGGTACGGTTCACAGGTGCGCACCCAAGTTCAGAAGACTCGTTTACACTAGCTAAACATACCGTGCTATGACGTAAAACGAACCTGGGTGCAGACCAAAAGTGCTAGCACCCTAATTATGTCTCATGGAAAAATGTACAAAATAAAATAACTGTAAATATAACATATAAATATAATTCTTCATTTAGTGTTTTGTTTTGTTTTGTTTTCCCCCACAAAAATGTACACCACCATCAACAAACATAGTACGCATTATATTAATAACAACAACAACAACAACAACAACATTATTATTGTTATTGTATATTAATAATGTTGTTAACGTTGAGTGGAGTTTGCAAGTTCTGGAGCTGGAAGGGCATCCGCTGTGCAAAAACATGCTGGACAAGTTGACGGTTCATTCCGCTGTGACGTCCCCTGGATTAATAAAGGGACTAAGCCGAAAAGAAAATGAATGAATAATAATAATTATTATTATTATTATTATTGAATATTAATGATATTATTATTATTTGAATATTTTGTTTAATAATATTATTACTATAATAATAAAATTATTACTATAATAATACTACTACTACTACTACTAATAATAATAATAAAAAAATAAAATAATATAATATATATATATATATATATATATATATATATATATATATATATATATATATATATATATATATTTATATATATAAATTGTTTAACAAATGCCTTAATGCTTTATTAAATATTTACTTGCGTTGCAGTAAATATATATGTTTTGCTCATTTGTTTAAATTTCGTATTTATTGTTTTACTGGATAGCAAAGTGTTACACACACAAAAAAATGTTCTTTAAATTTATGTTGCATTGCATTTGCATCACAAAATCTTACATTTTTTTTTTCTTTTCATAAAACTAAAATAAACTCTGCTCAACTTTACTCTGAAACTTTTGTCTCCAAGACCGAACTAAGCAATATAGCATGGCACCTGTTAATTGTATTCCCATACCCCAACATTTAACGCCTTTTTCTTTTTGAAAACTACATTGGCGCCGCTAGTATGTTGCGACTGGAGAACCGCGATGCTCAACACTAGCAGGCAAATATGCACTGTTTGAACTCCAGAACTCTTAACTTCTCCTTGTTTGGATGCATTTGATTTTCTTGCACATCATTCCTCCATTTTGCATCATACAACATTTCTCGGTCTGTTTGGGATGAGAGGGCTGCTATTTTCTCAGATGCCTGAAGGTGAACCGTGTGACACCCCACCAAAAACACACACACAAACACACACACAAAGGAATCGTGTCACTGAGTGTCGCCTTTTCAAGATCCCAAGTGTGTATCTGCAAGACTGGAGCTCAAAGTGCTCATTGTTAGCATGAGAGTGAATAAAATGGGTTGCATTATTTACACACGACTGAGATATGAGATTGAGGAATAATGAGCTTTGTGGAGTTGTTTGCATTCGCCTTCTATAAGGGTGTCCAGTCTTTTATCTGTCACTGGTCATTAACCTGGTTCAAAAATGGTGAACTAGTGGCTGGTTACCTTGGAGACCTGGGAGTTCGAGTAGAGTGCATTGGAATAAGTTGATGTTCAGAGGGGCATTGACACACGAGGGCACCAAGAAAAGTTAATTGCTTTTGGAAATTCAAGCATAACAGCACCACGAAGAGCTTTTACAATATGGCAAGCTGATTACACATTTAATAGAAACTGTACTAGTGTTTATTTTCATGCTACTACTACTTTTTAGATGCTAGTGTCTTTTACATTAGGAACTAGTACCTGTTCTGCACTATTAAAAATATCTGTAATTTTTTTATTTTTTTTATTTTGTGATTCATGTTTTGTTCACTTATTTATGCTTTTAAATTGATATTTTCTTCAAAAGCTTTTGATGCTGAAATTTTTGTAAAAGTGACTTTTATTGACATATATCATTTTAAGTGATATATTGCCAGGGTTGGTGTTGTAATTTATGGTACAAAAACCTGGTAATAAACTGGCAGTACATTTTCCAACCCAGGCACTTTATGGATATGTACCCCTGTGTACATTTCTGGAGAGTGCAAAATATGTCCCGTTTTCTCGTACCCGTACGCTTTTTAAGACCTCAAATTTATTTTGTGAGTGCCATTCATTCAGATTAATGAGTTCTATGATGTGTTCTAGTCCAGTTTTACATGAGCACATGGCTTGTGTTGTTTCTTTTTTCTTTTTCTTTTTTTTGTCATTTTCTCTCCCGTCTATTGTCTTGTCCCACCCTTCTTGTTAACCTATTATTAGTTTATTATATTCACCTCTTTGTTTGTCAGTTATTTATCCTTTAAGGTGTGGTCACACTAGAGTTTGTGGATGAGAAATTCTGTCGTACAGCACTGCAAAAAGCGGTGGAAATAAAACAAGATGAAACAATATTAAAAAAAAACAAGGGATTGCTCCATATTCACTTCTGTATGGAGAGGTCATGTTTTGATCCTTGATTGGTCTCACGCAATCATATGATGTGATTTTGCAGGTCAGAGTTCATCAAGCTTAAACTTTCCAACACAGTAAACTGCAAAACTTGACCCACAAGCTTGCGCTTCCGGTCTGATGCATTTGCATGCATATGAATGGAAGTCTATAGGGAGAAAAGTCCAGTGTGTCCTGTGCTAGTCATGTGCTGTGCTTCGTCGAAGTATATCATCTTGTCCAATCTTGTCCAGCCCTGCCTTTCCCCACCAGCCCAGTCCAAGTTTTTTTTTTTTTTTTCTTTTCATTTTTTGTTAATGTTTTCCCCTTCTGGGTGTTTTTTGCTGCTTTTGTTTTATTTTATAATTAATAAACCCATTTTTTGTCCATTTTTTCGGGCCCTTACTCCTTTCCCCACCCACAAATGTAATAATTATAGCAAATAAAATATATCGTGGAAAAATGATAGTGTCTAAAAAAATTGCCATTGGTAGCATGTTTATATATACTGGTATACTACATAGATTGAAGGTACAAATGGCTTGCCATATTCACAGTGGCTGTAGAGAGAGAGGGAAAACATTGGAAAAGTTTTCTAATCCTCCCTTCGCTCAGAATAGTTCCTGGGAATATGCTCCTCTGCGGTTGCGTGGACGCCTGGGATTGCAGCTTAAGTCTGCTTCAATATGATCGCATAATAGATGGATCTTAGGTGTTGGGTAGAGGGATCTACAGTGAAAAAAGCACTTACGAAACAGAAATCCTCCCTACAAAGAACTGAGGTGAAAAGGCAGTAATTTAACCAGATGCCCCACTCAGCAGAGGAGGGATTAAAATGCACTGCGGCTTATCTTGCCCCTAAGACCTTGACTTGGTGAATCGCTTCGTAAAAAAAAAAAAAAAAAACACACAACCAAGGTCACACCTTCATTAAGGTTCTTTTATGTGTTAATGAGAATTGGGGAAAGTATTTAGGTTCTCAGCCTCTGTCCTTCCTTCAGGTCTTACTGTACTAATGAAAGAAGAGTCGGAAATGTGACGAGCTCGTCCTGTTTGACAATACGCTGAGGTGAAGAGAGCGAGGACTTTAATGTGTCAGCAGCTTAGAATGGTGAAAGCTGGAGCACGTGACTAAAGTAGACTGAAGGTTTAGGGGGAAAGTAAGTGATTTTCTGCTGCGCATTTAATAGAACTTTTCCTTTAATCCTGGATAGACTGTAGGCTGTAAAAGTCTGATTGGATAAGCAGCACTTTGTACAATATTTAGTGTGACTACCTGTTGTATTACCAGTTTAAGCATGATAACTACGGAGCCCCTGATGGGACATAATGAAAAAATAAATAAAATACTAAAGGGAAATGAAACATATTTTTACAAGTTTTAGTGTTCTCTGCATTCCTTTGCCAAACTTTTGAATTGAAAAGATATTTACGTTTCTTCACACACACACACACACACACACACACACACACACACACACACACACACACACACACACAAATAGGCTATTAATTTCTTAATGCTTTCGACTTTCTGAACCACACCATAGTGAATGTAGTGAGCTGTCTTAACCACTGTAAGACATAAAGTCAAGAGAAATGTTTGTCAGAAATCAGATTTTAAGAGGGAATGCAAAAGTCTTTGCAAAGAATACAAACTTTTAGCAAGATGTTTGAAAATCTTGATTCTTTCTGTTGGCCTATTCCAGTCTCATGCCTCAAAATAAAGTGTGACTGTATAACACAATGGTGCTGGACAATGGGGTTAAGCATCCAGATGCAGTTTATTACTAAGATTAGTCAGGCAGGCAACGCTCAAAACAGGGATAAACAGATACATACAAATCATCCAGAATAGTGGTCACAAATAGGTCAATACAGGCAGCAAGGAATCAAAATGAGAAAGTATGGCAAGGGTTCAAAACAGGGCTAGGCTAGATGAGACAAGAGAACGCTTTGTAGTGTTACAAGGCAAAAAGACTCAGCAAAGTATGTGTGTTTGTGTGCTGTATATATGGTCCATCTAATCAGTCTTTGAGCAGCCTTCAGCTATGTGTGTGTAATCAAGGAAAAACAGGTGTGAGTGTGTGGTGCATGACAGGATTTGTAGTTCCTTTGGTGACAAGATTGTAGTCTGGGTAATAGTGTATGTTTTCCAGCGATCTATCAGGGTTAGATGATCGACTAGAAGTCAAATTATTATTTGTTGCTCTTTCCGCAGGGATTGATGACAAGACTTTTGTCTGGTAGTGTATTTCTTGAATGGCACGAGAAAATTTTATGACTATCAAAAAAAGGTGTAGATTCCAAACAATGCCTTTAATGTTCTTGCCCTATCTAATGCATGTGTGTTCCATGTTGTTGCCTTTTCCTTTCTGCCACTCAATCTGTTCAGTCTGTTCTTTACTCTGGAGTTAAAGAATGCTCAGTTCTCTATTGTTGAGAAGGACATATCTGACTCTCCTGCTGTGTAATGGGGCCTCTACCTACTTTCTGACTATATGAGGGCTGATTGGAGTCCTATGGACATAGAGGGTAAAATCAGAGCTCCATTCATATCACTGCCATGACGCAGTTTAGTGCTTTTCTCCCTTTGAATCCTAGTTTTATTTAGATTGAAGGTCCCTGTCAGTGCAGCTACAGACAACAGTTGGACAATGACAATGCTCACTTAGAGCACTTGGTGCTTTGAGCCCTCAAAATGAAAAATTGAAAATAAGGACATCATTGTTGGAGAATAAAAAGCTGCATTTTAATTTTTTTTAAGTAAATGATGATGAGTCATGATGTGTATGGATTGCGTTTCTCAACTCCTAATGTCGCTAGTTTACACACTCAATGCATTTTTTTCAACACATCCCATAATTTCTAAAATGTCAACCATTTGGTAGAGGATACTATGTCAGTTTATGGTAAAAGTACCAAAATTAATAAATATACTATGACAAATCTGAAAATATAAAGTGTAAGACCAATTATTATTATTATTTTTTTAATCTAAATAAAACATGTTTGAATACTAAATCATCTTTATTTTTTGAAGTATGCCATAAAATATTTCAGATTCTCATTTAACATGTTACCATCATAATTTTCTTGTCGGCTTAGTCCCTTTATTAATCCGGGGTCACCACAGCAGAATTAACCGCCAACTTATCCAGCACGTTTTTACGCAGCGGATGCCCTTCCAGCCGCATCCCATCTCTGGGAAACATCCACCCACACACACACACACACACACACACACACACACACACACACACACACACACACACACACACACACACACACACACTTGGGACAATTTAGCCTACCCAATTCACCTGTACCGCATGTCTTTTGACTGTGGGGGAAACCGAAGCACCCGGAGGAATCCCACGCAAATGCAGGGAGAACATGCAAACTCCACACAGAATCGCCAACAGAGCCGAGGTTCGAACCAGTGACCCAGCTACCTTCTTGCTGTGTGGCGACAGCAATACCTACTGTGCCACTACATCGCCCCCATTTGATTAATGTTCACAGTAAAATACTGTATATATATATCATTTTTAAAGTAAAAAACAACAGTTCATCCTACAATTAATCGTGAAAAAATGCAAATGTACATTTCTAGAACTCACACTGTAAAAGCTTTATTTATTTTAATAGTTGTTTATTCTTTTTTATTATCATTGTTTCATGATGGTTCTACGCTGCTTTATGTATTTCTGAATTAATGTTTATTGGCTTATTGGCATTAAACACTTATACTCAGCGGTCTACATGTGTTAGTTGCCTCATTACAAACATACACAGCAAATTTTACAATATACCTGCTAGACAAAGAGATACATTTAATTGACATATATTTAACATTTTACATGCTGATGAGCTGTAAGCATAAACAAATTGCTGATGAAGAACTGTTCAGCTGTCCTTGCTTTGCAACATATAAAAAACGTTCGAGGTTACAGAAGTAACCCTTCGTTCCCCGAGGAGGGGAACGGAAGTGCCATAAGTGGATGAAATCCACGATGGGGAGGATTCGGATCAGAAGCCGCTTGTCTGGAGAGTATTGAACGGGCCAATGAATGAAATTAATTGGCAGCGTAAGCTTGCGCAGGTGTGCGGCATCTGCAATTATCTCAGCATATAAGCACACCTGAAGCCAGAAGACGCCATCCTTTTAAGCTGAAGAGACTTTCAAACAGCTAAGGGACAGTCATTATGGCGACGGAGTATGGCACTTCCGTTCCCCTCCTCGGGGAACGAAGGGTTACTTCTGTAACCTCGAACGTTCCCCTTCGGTTGGGGAACTTCAGTGCCATAAGTGGATGAAATCCACGATGGGAGAAGTATGGAAAGCGCCATAATGACTGCACCTTACCAACACCCCCGATGAGGAGATAGTCAAGCAAGCGTGACGCACCCACATCATGGGGGGCGCGGTCCTCCAACGTGTCCCTGGCCCTAATTTATCCTACTTCAACAGAAGTTTTATGGATTTAGATATATTTTTTGGGAAGTCGTGAGCATCTAGATAATTCTAGGAAATACGACAGTACGTTGGGAAGCGTGCAATCCCAATAGGGAGGACGCTGCGGAGGCCATCCGTACCCAAGGGGGGATAGATGGCAGAATTTACATATGGACTAGCCCTAAAAAGGGGGAGTACTCATAGCAAAAGCGTGGTTAGCGGAGAGGGAAGACACGGGTCCGCCCAGGGGGGGACTTAACCGTGGCGGAATGAGCATATGGGATCGCCTAGTGGGGATCACGCATAGCAGGCACCTATACCCAAAACGCGGGCTGACCAGCGGGCAGACCTACAACGTAGTGGGCCAGCAAGTGACTCCTCCGCTGAGTCAGTGCTGGGGGCCACGGAGGAATCTGCAGGGCTCACCTGATGGGGAACTTTACTGACAGATAAAAAGGCGCACGTACCTCCGTGTTAGGGAGAATGGCGCAGCAAGCGTGTTTCAACACCCTACCGAGTTGTCTCCTCAATCACCAAAGGGTTACCTAATACCCTTGAGGAAACCGGCTCCACTCGCAGATTGTAAAACCTTGCAAATGTGTTGGGTGTCGCCCAGCCCGCAGCTCTACAGATGTCTGTTAGTGAGGCGCCGCGTGCACGCGCCCAAGAGGATGCAACGCTCCAAGTGGAGTGTGCACGTACTCCCGGGGGACACGGCTGACCTCGACTCGAATAAGCGAGTGAAATGGCATCCACAATCCAGTGGGATAATCTTTGTTTCGATACGGCACTTCCCTGCTGCCGACCGCCATAACAGACAAAGAGCTGCTCAGATGATCTAAAATTCTGAGTACGGTCCACATAAATGCGCAGAGCGCGAACTGGACAAAGTAAAGAAAGGGCTGGGTCTGCCTCCTCCGGGGGCAGCGCTTGCAGGTTCACTACCTGATCTCTAAAGGGGGTGGTAGGAACCTTGGGCACATAACCGGGGCGGGGTCTCAGGATGACGTGAGAGTAATCCGGCCCGAATTCCAGGCACGAGTCACTGACCAAAAATGCCTCCAGGTCCCGACCCTCTTGATGGAGGCCAACGCAACCAGCAGAGCTGTCTTCAGGGACAGAAATCTTAGAGATACTGATTCGAGTGGCTCAAAGGGATCGGATCGCAGACTCGTGAGAACGAGGGCGAGATCCCAAGAGGGCATGAGAGGGGGGCGAGATGGATTAATTCGCCTAGCACCCCTAAGGAACTGGATGACCAGGTTATGCTTTCCCACGGTGCCGCCAGCTACCGCGCTATGATAAGCGGCGATGGCGGCCACGTAAACCTTGAGAGTGGAGGGCGACAGCCTGCTGTCCAACTTCTCTTGAAGGAAAGAGAGCACAACACTAATCTGGCAATTTCGGGGGTCTTCTCTGCGAGAGATGCACCATTCAGTGAATAGACTCCACTTCAGGGCGTAGGCGCGCCTCGTAGAGGGGGCTCTAGCCTGAGGGATGGTATTAACCACCGCAGTCGGTAGGTTACCTAAGTCTTCCTCGCGTCTAGGGACCACACGTGGAGGTTCCAAAGATCGGGGCGAGGGTGCCAGATGGTGCCCTGTCCCTGAGAGAGTAGGTCCTCTCTCAAAGGGATCCGCCAGGGGAGGGCCATCGCGAGGAGTGAGAGCTCTGATATCCAGGTCCGGTTGGGCCAAAGGGGCGCAACTAGCAGAACCTGTTCCTCGTCCTCCCTGACCTTGCACAGAAACTGCGCGAGCAGGCTCACTGGGGGAAACGCATACTTTGCATGCCCCGAGGCCAGCTGTGGGCCAGTGCATCCGTGCCGAGAGAGCCCTCGGTCAGGGAAAAAAACAACTGGCAGTGAGCGTTCTCGGGGGAAGCAAACAGATCGATCTGGGCCTCCCCGAATCGCGCCCATATCAGCTGAACAGACTCGGGGTGGAGTCTCCATTCTCCAGGGCGTAACAGCTGTCCTGAGAGCGCATCGGCTGCACGATTGAGCGTGCCTGGAACGTGAATGGCGTGCAGCGATTTCAGCCGCGGGTGACTCCAGAGGAGCAGACGGCGGGCGAGCTGAGACATGCGGCGAAAGCGCATACCCCCCATGCGGTTGATATACGCCGCCGCCCGACCAGCACGTGTTGCCGCTCCAGCACCGGTAAAAAGCGGTGGAGAGCGAGGAACACTGCCAACAGCTCTAGGCGATTGATATGCCAATGCAGCTGGGCCCGCAGCCGCATGCCCGTGACACACGGCCCCCCAACCCGTGTTGGAAGCGTCTGTTGAAACAACAACATGGCTGGACGCCTGTCCTAGAGGCACACCGGCCTGTAGGAACGAGGGGTCGTTCCAAGGGCTGAGGGCGCGGCGACACAGCGCAGTAACCGAGACCCGGTGTGTGCCCGCGTGCCATGCGCGTCTGGGGACCCGATCGTGAAGCCAGTGCTGAAGTGGTCTCATATGGAGCAACCCGAGCGGCGTGACGGCGGCTGCGGATGCCATATGCCCCAGGAGCCTCTGAAAGAACTTCAGTGGGACCACTAGTTTGCTGTCGAGCTCCCTCAGACAGTTCAGCAACAGGCGAGCGCGTTCCTCGGAGAGGTGCGCTACCATGATGATCGAGTCCAGCTCCATTCCGAGAAAAGAAATCCTCTGCACGGGGGCGAGTTTGCTCTTTTCTCGGTTGACCTGAAGCCCCAGTAGGCGGAGATGCCGAAGCACCTTGTCCCTGTGCATAATCAATTGCTCCCGCGAGTGGGCTAAAATCAGCCAGTCGTCGAGATAATTGAGTATGCGAATGCCCGCGAGCCGAAGGGGCGCTAGGGCACCCTCCGCGAGTTTGGTGAAGACCCGCGGAGAAAGAGAGAGCCCGAAGGGGAGGACCTTGTACTGCCACGCTCGACCCTCGAACGCAAACCGCAGAAATTGGCGGTGGCGTGGAAGAATGGAGACATGGAAATACGCGTCCTTCAGGTCTATGGCTGCAAACCAATCCTGAGGACGAACGCATTGGAGAATGCGCCTTTGCGTGAGCATTCTGAACGGCAGCCTGTGCAGACAGCTTTTCAAAACGCGCAGATCTAGGATTGGCCGTGACCCACCGCTCTTTTTGGGTACGATGAAGTATGGGCTTTAAAACCCACTCTCCATCTCGGCTGGAGGAACCGGCTCGATTGCACCCTTCGCCAGGAGGGCAGCAATCTCCTCTCGCAAGACAGGGGCGGACAGGGGGTTGACCCTGGAGAAATACACGCCCGTAAACTTGGGGGGCCGTTTCGCGAACTGAATCGCGTAACCGAGTCTGATTGTGCGTATGAGCCACCGCGAGGGGCTGGCCCGCGCTAACCAGGCAGGCAGAGCCCTCGCTAATGGAGTCATCACTACAATCGCTGATGTACCAGCGGTGGGGCAGCGCGGAGTGGGTGTGCTGATCCGGGAAGCACGAGGGTCCCGCGGAAGAGCTGGAGGAGAGCAATTCGCTCTGGCTCCGCACCCTGACTCCGGAGAGGGGGCTGGAGGGCTGAGGGAAGGGAGACCGTCTCCCCAGCGCTCGTGAGCCACTGGCGAAGCACGTAGAGTCTGCGAGCCGGAAGGCAGCGCGTCCCGGACTGGCAGAACTCGTGCAGTCACATCCGGGGAAGGGAAAAAGTGCTCTTTTACTGATGTTTTGGTGGCACTGAAAAGTACCGTTGTTATCGGGGCCCCGCCCTCCAGTGCGGAAAGAGCAAGTTTCCTCTTCTCCGGATGGCCTGTCTCAGGGACGCTTCGCGGTCTGTTTACCGGACTTAACGGCGCCCTGGGCAGGAGGGGCTGCCTGCTTTCGAGGTGTACGCCGCGCCCGCTTGGCCGGAGGCGCAGGCGGGGGCGGGGCAGCACTCGTTGGCGGGCGCCCTCGGCGAGGAACAGTTGAGGTGGATGGCTCGGCGGGCGGAGCGGGCTTACGGCCACGCCGATAGATGACATTGCCCATCGCATCCGACTGCTCTTTCACCGCCTTGAATTCCTGGGTGAATTCACCGACGGTGTCGCCGAACAGGCCAGCCTGGGATATGGGCGAGTCAAGAAAGCGAACTTTGTCAACATCGCGCATATCGGCCAGGTTTAGCCAGAGGTGGCGTTCCTGAACCACAAGTGTGGACATAGTTCTCCCCAGCGCACACGCGGCGGACTTAGTAGTCCGAAGAGCATAGTCGGTCGCGGTGCGCAGCTCATGTAATAAGCTTGGGTTGGACCCGCCCTCGTGCAGCTCGGCCAGCGCCTGCGCTTGGTAGCGCTGGTAGGTGGCCATCGCGTGCAAAGCAGAAGCAGCCTGGCCCGCAGCCTTATAAGCTCTGGCTCCGAGGGAGGCAGACAACCTACAGGCTTTGGACGGGAGGCGGGGCAAACCCCGCCACGTAGAGGCACCGCGCGGACAAAGATTTACCGCGATAGCGCGCTCCACTGACGGGATCGCCTCATACCCCCTGGCAGCTCCGCCGTCAAGGGCGGTGAGGGCGGAGGCACACGCAGCACGGGCAGAGAAAGGTGCCCTCCAAGACTGCGTGAGCCTACTGTGCACTTCCGGGAAGAAGGGGACGAGAGGCTTCGAAGGATTTGCCTTCTGGTCCTCTACGTAGCACCCATCTAGTCGGTCCGGCCGCGGAGCTGGGGGATAAACCATCTCCAACCCCACGGCCGAAGCAGCCCGGGAAAGCACGGCTAACATGTCCGCTTCAGGATCCGATTTGACAGCGCTCACCTGCCCGGAGGGGGCGAGCGGGTCCGAATCTTCGTCGGACAGTGAAAGCCCACCCTCCGATGCCGCGGAGGACATCTGATCTCCGGTGTCAGCGAGTGTGAGAGCTACCATCTGGTTAGACGGATCACTCCCACTACCCGAAGCTTGGATGGAGCGCCGTGAGGAGCGAGAGGTCCGCGAGCCCGTGGGCGGCGGATTATCTCCCGCTGAAACCCTCAGATCTACCCGAGCGCCCGCTGCTTTTTTAGAACAGGAGGCAACTGGGGTGGCTCGCTCTCTTGCGAAAGTTAGCCGCGATCTTAGCTGTGCAACAGTCATGGCATCGCAATGACGACATGAACCGCCCGCGAGCACCGCATTAACATGCTGGACCCCCAAACATGCAATGCAGTGATCGTGTCCATCATCCGGAGCCAGGAAACCCCCGCATCCAGAAACGCACAGTTGGAGTGCCATCCTGAAAAGGACGTGCTGCACGACTGTGTTGCTCTTTTAGGAAAGTTTGCAACAATACGCACCGCTCTGGAGGACCGGACCCAAAGAACCGCAGGCAAGGGAGAAACCCAGCTCGACCGTCTGCCACCGCGAAGACCCACTCTGGACCGGGAGACACACTCGTTCGCTCTGAAGTGCTGATCAGCAAGAGGAACCCTCATCGACTCACTCAGAAAGGATCTGAAGCGAAAAGGATGGCGTCTTCTGGCTTCAGGTGTACTTATATGCTGAGATAATTGCAGATGCCGCACACCTGCGCAAGCTTACTCTGCCAATTAATTTCATTCATTGGCCCGTTCAATACTCTCCAGACAAGCGGCTTCTGATCCGAATCCTCCCCATCGTGGATTTCATCCACTTATGGCTCTGAAGTTCCCCAACCGAAGGGGAACTATCTATCCCTGTTCACATTATTTGGCTTAATTGGTCTCACTGCATCTCTCGTTTTCAAAATAATAGTCCTATACACCTATTATGTTAAATACAAGCTTAAATAAACTTAAAATAATTAAATAAAACTTTAAAATAAGGTATAACAGTCTGTGTTTTGGCTGCTGTACTTCTGATGACGGCTAAAGTATGCCATAAAATATTTTATATTCTCTTTTAACATATTTATTTATTTTTTTACACTAAAACCAAAATCAAATGTAGCAGTACAACAAGATTGTTTGTATAATTTTCTGGTAAACATGTTTGTTGCCTCATTACAAACATTATATACCTATATTACAAACAATACACCTGACAGACAAAAATACACATTTAAACAGACCTCATGTCTATTTCCGGTGGAAATCAATAATTTTATAATACATATATTTAACAATTTACATCCTGGCAAGCTATAAGCATAAACAGATTGCTGATGAAGAACTGCATTCAGCTGTCTTTGCTTTGCAACATGTTGAAAACAATCTGTAAAAACATCATGCAGCTGGTTTTATTTTATATTTTTTGGCTAAATTGGACTCACTACATCTCTCGTTTTTAAAATAAGAGTCTATGTACTTATTAAGGTAAATATAAGCTTAGATGTACTTAAAATCAGGTTAAAGCCTGTGTTTTGGCTGCTGAACCTCTGATGAAGAACGTGACCTAAAGTGCATGAATATGTCAAGGGTGTGCAAAATAATAATCGTGTGTTCAGTGTAAAAGTTGGTGTTTTGTTTTGATAGGCCATTATTTCACCATTGTTTTAAACTCATGGGATATGCATGAGAGCAGGAAACAATGGTGTTTAAGGCTCATAGTATGGCCATTTCAATGTACTGAACACGTATTACTCATCTGTAATAATAATAAATAAATAAATAAATAAATAAATAACTGTAATATTTATTATTATTATTATTATTATTTTTTTTTTTTTTTATATTGTTGTTATTTTTTAAAGGTAGTAATAGCTCACTTGTTGAGTGTAAGTTCTGGTAAATGAGCCTACCCTATTATAAAAGACGAGCAATTAACACTGTCTGCACCCAGCCTTGAAAAACAGAGAGAAAGGGCTGACACATTCTTCTTTTTAAAGACCTAATCATTTCAATTTGTTAATTTGCTATTTTTATGTGCCTATCCTCTGGTTTCATACAGCAAACAGACACTCTAAGCACAAGGACAGCACAAACATCAAAGCTTCACTGCTCTACTAAGAGAGATTAGTATTCTCTCCACTCATACAATTGGCTTTAAGCAATAGGCTCTGAATTATAGGCAAGGTTTATGCTCCAGGTGAAAACCAGGAATCACATTTATCTTTCATGTTTTATCAATATGTTCTGATAAAAGCAACCCAAAACTGATGCTTGTTAACCTTTTTAAGACGGTATTACATTCCAGTATTTCTGAATGTGGATAAAAAGTTTTGTGGAATTTAAATATACTTTAAATATTTTAATAGATGAATACAGTTCATCTTCTTCAAGGTTGGAGGTTTCTGTTTAGAGATGTTCTTCTGCAGACCTTGATTTTTTTTTTTTTTAGTTACTGTTTCCTTTCTAACAGATCCGTCCAGTCATTCTCTTCTGACCTCTGGCATCAACAAGATATTCGCTCACAGAACTGGAACTCACTAGGTATTTTCTCTTTTTTTGACTATACTTTGTAAAACCTAGAGATGATTGTTGGTGAAATTTCCAGTGGATCAGCAGTTTCTGAAATACTCAGACTAGCCTGTCTGGCATAGCAGTCACTTAAATCAGCTTTCTTCCCCTTTCTGAAGCTCAATTTGAACTTCAGCAGATCATCTTGACCACATGTGAAACTCCGAGTTGCTGACATGGGATTGGATGATTAGATATTTGTGGTAATGGCAGTATGCAGGGAAAGAGACTCAGGGTGCTTTCACACCTAGACTTCTCCGGAACCTGGCTGGTTCCCCAGTTAGTGCGGTTTGTTTGGCATATGGGAATCCAGCAATCAATCTGCACCAAAACAATCGGTCCGCCTGAATGAAGTGGTTTCCCCTCGATTGAAACGAACTCTGGAGCGGATTGTTTGTAGAGTGAAAGCAATATGATCCAACAAACTAACAAATGAACCAGGCTATATCACAGTGTATTATGGATATTTAATTGGCATATATGGCTATATGAAGAGAGAATTATGAGTAGGGCGGGATGTCAACATTCGTAATGGTTAATGTGTGTTTTATGTCTAATACAAAAGTGAAAGCATCAACAAGACATCAACAAGAGATGTTCATAAGTTAGGAAAATTGACTGAACTGCAGTCTTGGTTTATCTGTTATTTCTCTCTATAATGTAAATCTTATAATGCATTGTTCTAGCCAAAGGTTATGTTTAAGAAAGTCTTATTTATATTTGGTGACAATGTCACCAATCAAAATGAAAGTGCAGGTTTTTGCTTATAATGTCTTATCACTCACCGTCATAAATTAAATTAAGGATGCAAGACAATTTTGTGGAATAATTTTTATCCCTGTTTTAGAACACAACAATCAATCTACAGGTGTGAAAGCACACTATATGGCGATATGTGATTGATTAAGATGTGCTTCCCCTGACCAAGTAAGGATTTTGGGTTTTACCATAGTAATAATACAGAAATAATACAGAAATCTCCCATATAGTAAGAAAATCTCTGGAGATTTGGCTAGGGATGTAAAAATTCACTGAACTCACAATTTGATTTGATTCATGATTTTGATTTCTCAATTCAATATTATCACACATATTTGTTGTAAGTACACTTATAAAACGTTAATACTGTGAGGCAGTGCATGTCTGTATATATAAAGCAAGCAGTGCAGTTCCACAGTAGTAAAATGTGTTTAATTTATTTATTTGTCTTGTTTTTTTGTTTTTTTATTAACACTTCATATAAAGAGTCTGCAAAACAGTTTGATTTGCATAAACATTAGCATAAACAGCCCTGAGTGAGAAGCAGCCGCCTGCCATTAGAGTTTTCAAACTGTACCTGTTGAAGATGATGTCAGGAATTAACAGGAATTTAAATGCGGAGTTTTAGGATTCGCAAATGAACACTGTAGTCTCCATAGACTGGCTTTTTCTGAGACACTTCATTTCACATTTTTAGTTTTTCAAAAAGAAAATGTTGTCTGGATTTTTTTTTTTTTTTATCTTTGAATTTAAAGCAACAGTCATTGAAACTGCATAATTTAGAGCAAAGCCTAAAGGGGCAGTTTTAAAAGAGTATTTGAGCTGAAACCTCGCATACATGTTATAGGGACATTAAAGACTTATTTTATATCTTGATAAAGGTGCACAATAGGACCCCTTTAAACCAGATTTTTATCGTAACTTTGGTCATTTCTGAAGGAAATGCTGATGGTCTAATTCTATTTAACGATTCATACTAAGCTAAGCTAGAAGTGCTCCTGTCAAATCCCGAAAATAGCTGAATGGATTCAAAAATGGTAGAACTAAACTGCAAAAGTGGAGAGTTCCTTTAAAACCTGTTTGAATCCAAATGAAAAAAAGGCAGAGCTTAATATCTTTTGGCTTCACCATGCACTCACACTGAAGGTGGCGAGAGCATCAAAGTTGGTTCTGGTCGCCCTGGCGACAATGCTGTCTTCCTCCACAGCTTCGACAGCAAGAGTGTCAAAATTTGCTACATTGATCTCGTATTTAAAGGAGCAATTGCAGCATACTCCAATTGTGTGTTCTTTTATCAAATTCATTTAATATGGTGCATTCAAGTTTAGGGATGTCCAGATCCGATAACATCCTCGGAAATCGAGCCTGATTAGGCGGTTTCAGACTCGATCAGAATCGGACATTACCTCCTGACCAGGACTCAAATATATATGTATATACATATTTATTTATTCACATTATTTTTTAACACATCTATAATCATGCGGAGGCAAAGAGTTAGACCTCTTTCTTGACTTCACACAGAAACAGCTTGAAGTGGAAAACGCAAGTATGTCTGCGTTCTGGAGGTATCATAAAAGTTAATGATAACACAATTGCCATAGCAAACTGTGAGATATGTAAACTTGGGATTGCCTAATGGGTATTTTAAGTTGAAGAGCTATTTGTTTTACATCATTCATTCATTTATTCATTTTCTTCACAGCTGAATGAGCAGCCAATTTATCCAGCATATGTTTCATACAGCAGATGCCCTTCCAGCTGCAACCCATCACTGGGAAACACTCATACATTCTCATTCACACACATACACTATGGTCAATTTAGCTTACCCAATTCACCTGTACCACATGTCTTTGGACTTGGAGGAAAACCCATGAAGACGCGGAGAGAACATGCTCAAAACAGGAATGCCAACTAACACAGCAACTAGAACCCGCAAGTTTCCCGCTGTGAGGTGAGAGCGCTACCTACTTTGCCACCGCATTGCCTTGTTTTACATTAGATTTAATTATATTTACTGTTGCAGTAAAGTCCAGAAGTGAAACCTTTCCGCAATAATCAAAACCTTTCGGAACAACTGTGGTCGGAATCAAAGTTCATAGGACTGCTCTTAAGCGGTGGGCTTCTACATTCTGATTGCTTCCCGCGGAACCGTGTCATTGTTCATTACCACAAAGTTGACTTGTTTTCAACTGTTCTTGACACCCATACCAGCGAAGACATGCCACTTTTTACCGCTTAATGCCGCCAGCTCCCATTGAAAATGAATGACTTCCAGGTACTTTGATGCTCTTTTCACTTTTAGTATGAACTCTTAGTGTGAGTTATTGTTAATATACAGTGTGTAGCCACAGACAAGTGAGTGACAGTCATCTGTTGTTTCATTTTAAGAATTACTGAACTTATCTAAAACTTACCAAGGACACAATCTGAACTTTATGAATGTGGGTATGAGAAATAAGTTGTCTGCACTGAAACTCTTTAGGCTTGATGAGATGATGGAGTGAAGTGAAATGCACAGTTTATAGCTGAAGAGCGATTTAAAAAGTAAGCAGAAACACAAGTCAGATCAATTCTCAATATACCACAGAAATGATGACCGCAAAAGCATTCAGGTTTCACCAGAAACCAGAGAATGTTAACCATTATTTGGGGCTTTGAACTGAGTAAGTAATCAATATGGAAGAAAAGGGGAAAAGCACTCTCCAAATTAATATCGAAGTACATTAGTCTTTTTTTCTTTACTCTCCAGAATCTGTTTCCTCAAACATTTAGTTAAACTCTCAAAGGCCTGAAAGTGTTTGAGTTGAGTGGGAGGTGAGAGAGTGGGTTGTTTTCATGAAGCCATCAAAGAGAGTGATTGGTAAAATAATCCACAATTACAGTGTTTCCGTCCTGCAAAACAGAGCAAAAATGAATGCAGTCTTTCAGTGGAGGGGAAAAAAAAAAGAAATTGGTGTAATGTTGAAGCCGGGCTTGCTAAAATGCTCCTGACTTGCTTTTTAAGCGCTACTGTCTCTGAAGGCTCATTGCGAAGGGGCTGTCAGCCTCTCCAGAGTGTGTCACCACTGGTTTCGCTGTGTTTTGTTACCAGTCTCTTTTGTGACCTCAGAAAAGCAGGGTGCCTGGTTAGGAGAGAGACACATTTTCTTGTTCATTGTCTTGACAAGATGAAAGTCAGGGAGAAAGTCTTGATATTTTGGAACAAAGGCACATGTCAGGGATTATTTTGTTTGTTCTTTTGAGCTATAGTGTAGGTTTAAAAAAATGTGTAAAAATATATTTTTGTGCACTTTTCTAATAAAAACTGTAGGGTGTATAAAGTTTTTTCCACACCGTAGTTTCAAGAAAGGTGACGCAGTGGTGCAGTAAGAAGTGCTGTTGCCTCACAGCAAGAAGGCCACTGGTTCGAGCCTTGGCTGGGTCAATTGGCGTTTCTGTGCGGTGTTTGTATGTTTTTCCTGTGTATGCGTGGGTTTCTTCAGGGTGCTCCGGCTTCCCCCACAGTTCAAAAACATGCGGTACAGGTGAACTGAGTAGGCTAAATTGTCAGTAGTGTATGAGTGTGAATGGGTGTTTCCCAGAGATGGGTTGCAGCTTCAAGGGCATCCGCTGTGTGAAACATGTGCTGGATATGTTGGCGGTTCATTCTACTCTGACCCTGGATTAATAAAAGGACTAAGCCGAAAAGAAAATGAATGAATGGGTTTCAAGAAAATTTTGATATACACAAGCATATTTGTAAGGAATTGTATGAAAGCATTTGCCAGATGGGTTGTGGCTGGAAGGGCATCCGCTGCGTAAAAGACTTGCTGGATAAGTTGAAGGTTCATTCCGCTGTGGCGACCCCGGATTAATAAAGGGACTAAGCCGACAAGAAAATGAATGAATGAATGTATGAAAGCAGAGTATGGCTGTCTGTAAAGCTTACAGCGCCACCTACTGTTAAAAAACTATCATCTGAAGCGATTCAAGAGAGAATAGAGATGCATTTTGAAAATCTTAGAAATGCTGCAAAACTGATTTCTCAACAGTTCTTACCACAGCTCTAACTTTAGATAGAATCTATCATGATGAATTATTGCATGAGTCTGATATTATTAATGCACAAACCAAAATGCATTGATCACAGTAACATTGGATTTTGCATGAATGCATTTGAGGACTTGGTAAAGTTGTCAAAATAAAAAAAAATAAAAAATTTGGATTGTTGGAACAGAACAAGTGCTATTCATGTAATTTTCCTTCACACTTTTAAAATGAATGATCCATTGCGGATGCAAAGAAGTGTGTTTTATGTTAGTGGTTTTGTAAATCTCAGTGGATTTGTGTACAGTATATACAGTCAGGTCAAGATGGTTTAGTGGTGTTTTTTGGCATCCCTGCCTAGCCCTGTGTGGTTTATGGCTTTTTCATAATTTGTAAGCTATATTCTTGGGGGCGGATGTTTTTTTTTTTTTTTTTTTTTTGGATAGTTGGAACAGAACAAGTGATTTTCATGTAATATTCCTTCACACTTTTAAAATGAATGATCCATTTAGAACCCAACGCCATTGAGGAACACTTTAAATACCAGCAAAAATCGTTCTACTACTCTCTACAGGTGAAGAGTTCAGATGCAAAAAAAAAAAAACTCATAATGCCGTCTGTAGTTGTATTTTAAATTGAGCTTTTTAAATTTTTTTATTTATTTATTTTTGCAACAACACTGGAATCCAAAATGGGGCGAGGCAGTGGCGCAGTAGGTACTGCTGTCGCCTCACAGCAAGAAGGTCTCTGGGTTGCTGGTTCGAACCTCGGCTCAGTTTCTGTGTAAAGTTTGCATGTTCTCCCTGCCTTCGCGTGGGTCTCCTCCAGGTTCTCCGGTTTCCCCCACAGTCCAAAGACATGCATGGAATCTAAATGGAATGGAATGGAATCCAAAATTAGGAGACTAATATGAATGAAGGAATGAATGAATAAATGGACTCCAAACAATGTAATACTATACTGATGTTCATCAAAATATTACTGAGAAATCTGCATTAAATTAAATTAAATTTTAAAAATATATATTATATTTTGCAAGCATTCCAGCAGTAGACAATTAAACAGGTTTGGAATGAGATTAATGCAATGTAGTTAAATAGCTGTCCATCATTGTGTATGCTGGGAAAAAAGGAAAGCTCAGTGTGTTTGACTTTGAAAACCTCGTGTTCTACAGTATCGACCATCCAAAGCACAGTACGGCTCCGACACGCTCAGACCTGAATGTCACACGCACAAAAAACCACTGAATAATTCCTGCCACTCATCAATTATCCGCAAGCCGTGCTGAATGTACAAAAGCCCTTTAATTACATTTAATCTGCGGTCTGCATGCGAAACAGGAGGTTAACATAATATCACCGAGCCATCTTCATGGTTCAATAGTGCTAAATGACTCAACTAATGAAAGTCAGTCTGCTTCACTAACACCTTCTGACTGGTCATTTTTTTCCTTTTTTGTGAAACAAGGCATTCTTGAAAATCCAATTTTCTCCTGGCCCCGTTTCTTTTTTTTCACGGCTGTTCACTTGTCATGTCTCATGCTTGGGAGATTATTATTTTTGTGCCGTTTTGCTAGTTCTCTCCAAATCTATCACTTACAGCAGGTACAATAGCAGAATTTAATAAATCCCTTCTGCATGGACTCCCTCCTGTGCAGTGGGCTTGAAAAGCGGAAGGAGAGGCATGGGCTGAATGAGTGTGTTCTTGGATTTAAATGTGATGTGGGCGTTCGGCAGTCTTAAGTGCTTCCGAGGGGGGCTTCGGGCCACTGGCGTTTGTGCTGCTGAGCAGAGTAAACTATCGCTGCAAACTACACGTTTTATGATACTATTCCCTAGGTTTTACATTGATGCGTGTCCAACAAGTTAGAAGTTATGAGTGCAACAATTCAACTCCACATTCCAGTGAGGATCCAAACGCAGGGCAGAAAATATCAAGAAAATATCTGACACGTCACCGATGCAAAACAGTGGAATGATTCAGCCTTGACAATGTACAGTATTATACACAGTTTGCAGTTTCATTGTTGGATGGGGCATACTTTAACATGTAATATGTGGAATGTAAAGCTGTTGTGTTTAAACTGATTAAAATGGAACAAATGCTATTCACGTTAATGGCATTAAAATTTATTTTACACTTTTACAATGAATTTAGCAAGGAGAGACCACTGGAAAGACCCACTTTCTACTGTTCCCTAGATTTACTATTATTATTATTATTATTATTATTATTATTATTATTATTATTTAAAGTTCATCAAATTATTGATAAACAAATCATGTCATCTAATAATAATTACATAAACAAACAAACAAACAAACAAACAAACAAACAAACAAACAAACAAACAAACAAACAAACAAACAAACAGATGGATGAATGAATGTATAAATGGATTGATGAATGAATGAATGAACGAATGAATGAATGAATGAATGAATGAATGAATGAATGAATGAATGAATGAATGAATGAATGAATGAATGAATGAATGAAAATTCGAGAAAACTATAAAAAATACTCACTGTACCAACCAGTTTTTATTCTTCTGGGTCCAAACAAAACCTTGTATTTTGTTTTTATCTCAAAGCTTGAAGACCCACTGTCTACCACTCTATTTTTATACAAATGTGCATTTAGGTATCTATAAATAATGTTTTGCTTTTAGATTTTACATTAGGCTATTATTTGTGCATAAACATATCTAGATATACTGTAGTAATAAACATACCATTTGTTTGAAAACAACTTATGTATATATATATCCTTACTGCAAACTTATATGAACTTTTATGATAATATCATTAAATGTTTAGGGGTGCCTAAAAGCAGGTCTCAGGCAACAAAGGTTGGGAACTATTTAGAGTAGTACGAGATGTTATTAAAGCTCAAAATATAGCACTTGTTTCCAGCCTTTTTTCAGTCCCTTTAATAAAATATTCATTCATTCATTCTCCTTTGATTTAGTCCCTGATTTATCAGGGATCACCACAGCAAAATGAACCGACAACTATTCCGATATATGTTTTACACAGTAGATCAAACCAGCAAACTTCTTGCTGTGAGGTGGCAGTGCTAATCACTGAGCCACCGTGTAACCCCTTAATAAAAACACGCATAAGATTTTACTTTATAGTTTTAAGTTTATAGTTGTCATCTTCTATATGTTGTAACCTACACTGAAAATCAAAACCCTTAGCTTTACCACACAGACCTATTGTTAAATGAATGTAATTTTTGATTATTATTTATATCAAATATTATTCATTGAGCAATAATGTGTAACAACAATAGCCAAGATAAAAGTTGCAAAGGGATTCAGTCAAAAGTACAAAATTATTTTGAAACTTCTTTTGATCCAGCATGTTGAAATATAATTTGATCTTAACTTTGCCCTCGGCCTGCATTATATGCTATAGAACAAACCATAGACCACAGATGGCCCATTAATGTCAATTCTGCACAGATAGACAACCGCAAATGTGGGCAATCATCAGGTAACCTCACATCACTTCTCAGACATTTACCAAAATGATGAGCATCGATTCAGCATGAGATCTGACAGATATTTTCTATAACAAAAAGACATTAATGTAAGCAGCAAGCTTGAGAAGAGCAAGAAGTGTTATGTTTTGCCCTTTAAAAAAGTCCTCTCAATTCTGTGACACAACAGTAGTAGTTTTTGTAAATAATAGTAGCTTTGGTCCTTCGTCAGGACACTCGCTGTGAGAAATGCTGCAGGTGAAGTGATACAAACTGTGAAGCAGTTCCTGTGGCGATACTGATATTACATGGCTGGAAAAACCTCTCAGCCAATCAGATTCTTGAACCAGAACAAACTGTTTACTTGTGTAATTACGAATAATTATCAGGTGCCTGGTGAAAACCATGAGGTGGCAAGTACTATGCTTTGAAATCTCTTTCGCTAGAAGCTTTCTTTTTCACTACTTTCTTTGTGATTGTGTAAAAAAAATAGCCATTAGTATGTGACGTCTGTATTAGGCTGTATTTCAGACTGTCACGGTCTACATTTTGGGCTTTGTGCTTTTAGATCAATAAGGCTGGTGCAGTAAATGAAAAGGAAAGGGAAGGAAAAACATGCCTGGTGACAGATGTCATCCCAACTGTATTTGATAGATGAGCGATCATATTTGTCGCTGTAGGCCCACTGATCTGTTCTTCAGGGGCTCACCGCCTGGTGCTTTCACAGCACGACTGGAGAAGCCATGAAAGCCATCTTTAAAAAAAAAAAAAAATGCAGTGCGGAAATAAACACGCAGTCTGGAGATAAAGCCATATGCAATTACATAAAACGCTCTTTAAGGTTTGTTTGAAAAGCGAGAACGAAACCCAGTCTTGAGGCTGGATCGCTGTATATGTGGGGTTATAATCCCTGCTGCTTTTTGGATGGTTCACCCCTGTCGTTTCTTGTACTCGAATTCTATTCAGGTCCAAGCATTTGTAAGCCACTGTGAAGTTTCAGAAAAATCTTCCGCACTCCTGCAGCGCATTCAATGTTTCTTTGTACGTCTCTGAAAGACGGAGAGACAGGGGCAGCCCTAGAAGTCCAGGACCATCATCTGCCCCCTGGTAACTCACTCACCTCTGAATGCACCATCATTCCCACCCTGCTGAAAGCGCTGGATGTGAGCAGAAAGCGTCCTGCTGGGTGGGTGAGTGAGTAGGCAATAGAGTGGACATGATTGACTCTCCTGCACTCTCTCGTCCCCTGCTGCCGGCCCCAAAGACAAGGAGAGACCTCTTTCTGCATTCCCCACTCCTGTGCTAATTAAGGACCATTATACGACACAGCGGGCTCTACCTGAAAGATAATTGTCCACAGCGACAACTAAATGTCCCAATCTGGAGGCTAAAGCGCTGATGGTGGTAAAGGTCATCTGGTATTATATAGTGCACTCATCTAATTAAAGCAAGCAGTTGCCGGAAGGCACGTGTTAATTCAGAATCAGAGTTTTTCGGTTAATTTGTTAAGGTTTTTGAATTGCTAATGACACAAATGCCTTTTTTCCCCACGTTTTGAACCTTTTTATACTGTTTGGCCAAAGGTTAAAGGATAGTTCACTCGAAAATGAAAATTCTTTCATTATTTACTCACCAATTAGTTGTTTCATTTTTTTTTTCTTTGAACACAAAAAAAGAAAGTTGGATGTGGCTATTGGCATCCAAAGTAGAAATAAACTACTATGGAAGTCAATGGATTGTTCAACATAAAAATAAATAAATAAATAAATAAATAAATAAATAAATAAATAAATAAATAAATAAATAAATAAATAAATAAATAAATAAATAAATAAATAAAATAATAAAAATAAACTCTTAATAGTTTGGAACCCTTTAA
Organism: Danio rerio; assembly: GCF_052040795.2. Classification (NCBI taxonomy): domain Eukaryota; kingdom Metazoa; phylum Chordata; class Actinopteri; order Cypriniformes; family Danionidae; genus Danio; species Danio rerio. The sequence continues at coordinate 11,546,742 of NC_141029.1, forward strand.
AGGCTAACATAATTTATATATATATCCATGTATCCATATTATGTATATGCATAGTACTGTCATTCTATGTTCTATTTTATACAACAGTTCTGTCTGGTTCTTGAATCTGATCAGTTGATTGTCATGCGATATTCTGCAAATAACAGCACTCATCCAGCCTTTTCACCCTTGTGTATTACTCTGCCCACAAAAATGTCTTTATAAGGATATAAAAAGTTTCTTTTGGAAATCCAACTTTTATCATGAAAATATTGTGAACTATATTTAATGTGTGAATGTTCAGCGTATAAAAGTAAAAAATAAAACATACAGAATATAATATTACATAGACATACACAAGATCAGAAAATCATATTACTGTTACACAAAAACATATAATATAGTCATTATTCTATACCAACAAGTCCTTGTTCCAATTAATTTATTGTTATTAATTTATTAACTTCATAATCCATATGAATCATGTTCTTTATTATATTAAAAGAATTTATCCTTGTGTAATTTGCCAGAGATAAATAGATTAAATGCCAGAGTTCGCTGTTGTGTCTTCAGAAGCATAGGCTTCAATTAAGTATTCATTCATTCATTCATTCATTCATTCATTCATTCATTCATTCATTCATTCATTCATTCATTCATTTATTCATACATTGTAAAAAAATGCTGGGTTCAGCACAATTCATTCATGTTGTCCTGACACAAATTGATTAGGTTAACTAAATTATTTTATTTATTTATTTAATTAATTAATTAATTTTTTTTTGCAATTTTAAGTGCATTGAACATGAAACAATTAAGTTTTTACCCCGAAGAACTCAAGAATTTTGTTGACTCATTTCATTTGAAACAAGTTGTCGAAACAAGAAGCAAAAAACATTTATGAGTGTTCATTCATTCATTTGTTCATTCATTATTTTTGTAGGGTTGTATATTTGTGTAAATTCAAAGGATGCCAAGTTCAAATACATGTGCTGATGTTTATTAAAACCGCTAAACAAATCAGAATCAGAAGCCTGTAAGAAACAGGTTAACACATCATACGTCTGGTAAACAATGAAAATGGAAATATTGCTTGGTAAGGCAGGTAAACTGGTAATACTTCAAACTGAGCATTTGACATGATCAATGCTGACCAAGCAGGTCCCTTGCTTGACAGGAAGTGCTCATAGAAGCTGCTGGAAATCAATGTTCTGGGGATAGCACCCTCTACTGGTGTGGCATTACAGATTGTCTATAGGCTACTGTAGAAGTATGAGATAATGTAAATGTACTCAGCAGTATCACAACACTGCGGTATTTATAGTGCCATGCTTATTTCGGTAACAGCAAACACAACATCTACAATCATTTAAAGGAACACTACCCTTCTGTTGAAAATAAACTCATTTTACCACTCCCTTAGAACTCCCCTCTTAAACACTTGAGCTTTACCATTTCTGAATCCATTAAGCCGATCTCCAGGTCTTTTATTATCATTATTATTTTATTATCATGATTATTTATTACTGTTATTTATTGTTATTTTTGTTGTTGTTGTATTATTCCTTTAATTCTTGCTCAGTTTAAACTCCAGATATTCATGCAGGGATTGTTCCAATTCAGGATATTGTGCCATAAGTTTTGGAAGAAAGCTTAAGGACTATAATCGAGGTGTTTAAGTAAAGAATAAGTGCTTAATAATACAGAGAATAACTGCATGTTCAAACGGCAACCTTACACTAAAGGTAGTGGAAAGTAACAAGCATGTTAGACCCCTTCAACATCTGACATTTTTCTTGCCTTTCTTATATTTTTAAGAGAAGCATTTAGTTAACTATATTTCTTAACCTATCATCTTATATATTACTTTTCTTTACAATGTACCTAGAGCTGCAATAAGGCAAATGACAGAATGAGCTTTTGCCAGACCTAGAACAGAGTACGCTATTCATCTATTTGATTTATTTTTCAAGTAATGAAAGACAAAGTCCTCACCCACTGTGCTTTTAGAACAAAAGCAGTCATTGTCTCCTTGTCCATAAAGAAACAACCTAATATGTGTCTCATATAGCAGTGTCTTCTCTTAGCTCAACTAATATATGCAGCATTCAGATTGAAATGGGAGTGGTGCCAGTTTTTTTTCTTTATAAATACTATAAAAAACTTTTTATAGCAGTCATATAGCATTTATAAATACTAAGACAACTACTACTACTACTAATAATAATAATAATATATATATATATATATATATATATATATATATATATATATATATATATATATATATATATATATATATATACTATGGGCGACTCGGTGGCGCAGTAGGTAGTGCTGTCATCTGAGAGCAAGAAGGGCGCTGGTTCGAGCCTTGTGGAGTTTACATGCGAGTTCCATGTGGAGTTTACATGCTCTCCCTACATTTGTGTGGGTTTCCTTTGGGTGCTTTTTTTCTGTGGATGCTCCTTTTTCCCCCACAATCCAAAGAAATGCAAACTGGTGATTTGGGTAGGCTAAATTGTCCGTAGTGTATGAGTGTGAATGAGCGTGTATGGATGTTTCCTCGAGATGGGATGCAGCTGGAAGGACATCCACTGGATAACATATTCTGGATAAGTTGGCGGTTCATTCTGCTGGAGATAAACACATACTACAGACAATTTAGCTTACCCAATTTTTTGGAATGTATAGGGGAAACTGGAGCACCTAAAGGAAACCCACAAGAACCAATGCCAACTAGTCCAGCCGGGACTCAATCTTGCTGTGAGGCGTCAGTGCTAACAACTGCACCACCATGGTGCCTATATATGTATATAAACTAATATTTGAATTATTATAATTATTTATTACATTTTTCTTTCAATTTCTTTATCTAGCTTAAACAATATATTACAAAAAAAAAGAACTGTCTAAAACAGTTTGATTACTAACATTTGTAATATGTAAAATGATATTAAACTAGTTAATTTTATTTAATTTAATTGTATTTTATTTTATTTTATTTTATTTTATTTTATTTTATTTTATTTTATTTTATTTTATTTTATTTTATTTTATTTTATTGTTGGTGGTTTCATTCAAAATGTGGACACATTCAAAAATCAGATTCTTTCAGAATGAAAATACTGCGGTTTGTCCATTGGAGAAGTTCTGTGTTTTTGCTGTGGCTTTATAGGTAACTTTCTTTTTTTGCAAAACAGACCTATAACAGACTATAATGTGTCATAAATAAATAAATAAATAAATACATACATACATAAAGTTGAAGTCAGAATAATTTGCCCCTATTTTCCCCAATTTCGTTTAACAGAAATAATATACTTTTCATCACATTTCTAAAGATAATAGTTTTAAAACTAATTTCTAATAACTGAAATTTTTATCTTCGCCATGATGACAGTACAAAATATTTTACTTTATAGTTTTCAAGGTACTGTACTAGTATTCAGCTTAAAATACATTATAAAGACTTAACAAGGTTAATAAGTTTAACTAGGCAGGTTAGGGTAATTTGTCTTCGTTCAACAATGGTTTGTTCTGTAGACCATGAAAAAAAAAATTGCTTAAGGGGACTAATAATTTTGACATTAAACAGTTAAACAGTTTTTTTTATTATTTTTATGAAAAACTGCTTTTATTCTAGATGAAATAAAACAAATAAGACTTTCTCCAGAATAAAAAAAAAAGAAAATACCACAAAAAAAAATCCCTTGCTCTGTGAAACACCATAAGGGAGATATTTGAAAAAGAAAATCACAGGAAGGCTAAAATTAATACATAATGCGTAATTATTATGTAAAAGTTCTTCAATAAACCGATGACAATAATGAATCAATGTTTTTAACAGTGCATATGAACTCATGTAGGCGAGGCAGTGGCGCAGTAGGTAGTGCTGTCTGAATGAATGAACTCATGTAAATCAGGACAATAACAGCCCTCAAGTAATAATGGACTTGTTGTCTGTGTGCCGTTTTGGTTTGTATCTGTATAAGAGGCTCATGTGTATCATGTAGAATCATGTAGTGGTACAGATCGTTCTTTTCATAAACCTCTGGAAACTCATTTGATCTAATAGACGTGGTGTAATGTGTTTGGCCATACTGTGAAGCACTCACTCCCTCATGTTAATGTGCTCCAGGTGCCTTTTCTCTTCTCTCTCTGCGATATCATGAGTTGAGACAGACTTATTGATCTGGCAAGATTGATCTGGACATAGATGATACAGCAACATTACATGATTTATTCAAGGTCTAATATCTCGCGACAGGCAAGTCCCACCAGACGCTCTTGCAAAGGCATGTCGTTCTTTAATCATAGAGGATATCAGAGGATTGCTAAAAAGTGCAAACTCTTCTGGTTTTGTTATCAAAAGGTAGCCATTGTACATTTCAATTAGACTAATGTGCTTATCCGATGTCAGCACGCATTTAAAATTCAACAATGTGGTAAATTATGCATATGTAGTTATTGTGCACATATCCTACCATCTCTGCATATGCAAAATAAAAAAAAAGATTTCTTTGGATTTATTGGATTTATTAAGTGTGTTAGTATTCGCTGTGTTCTATAAAGGTCTGTTAATAATTTTTCCAAATTGCAAATAAAATATTGTAATTTAGACAATGTTATTTTTTTCCCCATTAGATGACAGATTATTGAAAATCAGGGTTATTCTACTTAATATTGAGTGTTTAATTTTTCTAAAGTTAAAACATTGGTATTGAGTTGTCTAAAAATTTATATAAATATTTTTATGTTATAGGGAATAAATAAAAATAAATACAAATAAATACAAATAAATACAAATAAATAAATAAATAAATAATTAAATAAATAAATAAATAAATAAATAAATAAATAAATAAATAAATAAATAAATAAATAAATAAATAAATAAATTTCAGCTTAGTGCATTTACTAATATGGGGTCGCCACAGCGGAATGAACCCAATACCCATCCAGCACATGTTCAACGCAGCAGATGCCCTTCCAGCTGCAAACCATCACTGGGAAACATCCATATACACTTACTCACACTCATACACTACGGACAATTTAGCCTACCCAGTTCACTTATACCACATGTCTTTGGACTGTAGGGGAAACCGGAGCACCTGGAGGAAACCCACGCAAACATGCAAACTCCACACAGAAATACCAACTAAGCCAGCTGAGGCTCGAACCAGCGACCTTCTTGCTGTGAGGCGAGATCACTACCTACTGCACCACCCCGTCACCCTAAATAATAATATTAATACTATGTACTATTATTATTGTTATTATTATTATAATTACTTTTATTATTATTATTATTATTATTATTATTATTATTATTATTATTATTATTTATTTATTTATTTATTTATTTATTTATTTATTTATTATTTTATTATTATTATTATTTGGAAGAACTGTCACCGGTTTAAAGTATAAAACAAAAATAACATTTTGGGCCCTATCATAAACCCAAGAAGAAGTGTTTGGCGTGATTTCTTGCTATTTTCAGACCAGCGCAACACAAATTTTTGCGTTTTGCACCACGTTGTTTAAATAGCAAATCCATTTGGACCACTTTGAAGAGTCATGAGTGTTCGGGTCTAAAAAGAAGATTTGTTAAGGTGCATTGTTGGTGCATTGCTATTTTGATAGGTTGTGCAGTTGACCAACTGAAAGCTGGTCTAAATTTCAGCATAGAGTGCATTAGTTATGTGTCTATGCGGATCCAAAATGCATACCCATTCCTTAATACACGCAGGATGCACAGCAATACACAAATATCTTTACATGAGAAAAAATAACAGATTAAAATGTTGCAAAATATAGTTTTTATAAATAAATATAAAACTAAAATTAAAAAAAAAAAAAATATATATATATATATATATATATATATATATATATATATATATATATATATATATATATATATATATATATATATATATAATGAAATATAATGCCTCCATGCCTTCCTCATGCACTGAAAAAAATTATTAGAAGATTAGTCCTTGGATTTACACTTTTTTATTTTTTTTTAAATGTAAGTTTTTTTAAGTTTACATTTTTTAAGCAGTTGTGAACAATCTATTTGGGCTGAATTTAAACCAACCAAAAAATAATAATTAAGTTGAACATCAATAAATCGGGGTTTCATTTTTTAATTAATTCATTTTTTATTTATTTTTTTACTATTCATGACAATTTGCATTTGTATAATGATATTATTATCAGCTGCTTTATTTTTTATGTACATTAGATTTGTTTTAATAAAAACATGTTTAGATTTGTCCACTTTTCGGGTTTTAGAGACCCATGCATCACTATATAGGGCATAAGAAAAGGATGTGTGTTTGAATATAACTCAGTTTATTGACCACACTTCATTATTATTGTTCATTTATTTGTTTGCTGGAAATTTAAACTGAATTTTGAAATAGTTTTGAACAAACTTTTGCGCTTAAACTAAATTAAATATGTAGACCAATGGATGTCTTCAGTGGAAGACCGCTTCACTATGTACAAAAGTAAAGGAGTAAAGAGTAAAAGTAAAGTAAAGAAAAAGTAAAGAGGTCAAATGGAAGATGAATATTCTTTATCCTCATGCTGCAGATGGTTTGTTTAACTGTTTTCTCGCTAAGAAAGTGTTCGGTTTTTCTATTTACAAAGTCTGCCATGTAAATAGCAAATGTGCCATGGCGCAATGAAACACAAATGGAAGATGAGACTCTAATTAGTTTAATGCACGTAATGCTCAAAGCACACCCAAAAATAATAAGCATAACTCTGTTAAACCATGCGCCAGGGGGCGCAATGCGTATTTTCCGTCCTTAAAATAGCAAAAGTGGATTTGGACATGTCTTTTAATGCTTTTGCGCCATGCACTTAAGACTTAGCCTAGATTTTTAAAATAAAGCCCTTTATCTCAAACACATGACTATTCATAATAATAAGTCTGTATTTTATTATTATTTATTTACAAAGCTGTATATTTAATCCAGCATGTCAGTATATTTTTCTGTGTATTTGTTTTTGTCTCCAAACTCTATTGCCAAATCGCACATCTCACTGATATACTTTTCAAAGAGCAACTCTTTATAGCATCTGGCATTTTGGACAGGAGCATCTGATCAGCCCTGTTCCTCCAGCAGGACATTCAGCAGCTGCTCTCTGTGCAGTGATTGAGAGATTGCTCAAACTGAGCTGTTTCCATTGCTCTGGTCCAAAACCTAGTGAGCTGCCTACGGAGACGGCATTTTAAGGCATCGTAGGTATTGCCGCAGCACGAAAGATGTTGCAGAAGGTTGGCAACTTAATTAAGCTGCCATCTAAGATGGCTCATTTTAGACCAATTTTATTTATGTCTTTTTTTATATACTTTTTATTGTGTCTTACAAATCAATAGAAATCTCATTACATTCTGTTTACAGTGCATTCCATTCTTTTCCATCGACACAATGTGCTTTGCTGTTGTTTTGTTGTGTTTTTAACAATATATGTGAAAGTTCTTTTTACTTTTTTGTTTAAACATGATTAAAACATAAATTGATTTATTGATTGATTAATTGATTGATTGATTGATTCATTCATTCATTAATTCATCCATTCATTCATTCATTTATTCCCAGAAGGAACAAAACAAGCTTCAAAGAAACATATTCACGTAATGTTTAACCTACAGTAAAATGTTTAAGCTCAGTAAAATGAAAACTCAACATGGTCTTGGATTTTAGAAAGTTTTGCATAAAGTAAAAAATAAGCGGGCCAGTCTTAAATCTGCCCAGTGCCTCTAAGCTGCATTTCCATTTTTCACCACATTGGAAAATTGTGGGACGCTGTTGAGCTGGGCAGAGACTCAGACACCCTCTGCCCAGCTTAGTGTGATATGATTCCTGCCTGCTGAAGCCATGCTGGGAATTTTAAAATATCCAGCTCACCTCACATTAAAAATAGTCTGGAAACACCTACAAATATTTAGTGCAGAATGTTAAAGACATTTCCAAATTATTTTTGCAAACGCAGAATATGTGATTCTGATTTGTTGTGTTATTGTGTGCTTTAACACAAGCCCTTTTAGTAACTGAAGTCAACACTATATACTTTCTAGAAACTGTTATTTCCTTGTTGAAGCTTTTGTGTGGTGAGCAAATAAAATATAACTCTAAATATGTACAGTTATTTAATTACTGTAGGTCATCCAGGTAGCCTAAATTCATTCTCTGATCTTATACAAATGCAGCTGCTGTCATCTTGTATATCTGTTATACAGTGGTTACAGACATTGAAAATGAAGGAATTCAGTATTAATATTACTGCAGGATAACTGCTGTGTTTGCCTTCTTGCTAGGCGGTTTCACTTAAATATTTGTCTAGTTTGAACTTGACACGTTCTAGCAGCTGCTTTCTTTGCAGAACCTTTATTTTCATTGAGCTAATAAAATATTTAGACTTCATTTTCCAACCCAAAATGAACCACATCAGGGAGACTAAGTTTCACAACCTACAGTGTAGTACTATTAAAACAAGAAATAAATATTATTAAACCAGCGCTAGGATCAACACAGCTGACGGGAAAGTTAAATCTACACTGTGTGAATGAGATCTGCATTTAAATTCCATACTTCCTACTGCATACGTGGACATCATGTGAGTGCAAACATTTTGATTTCAAGATGAGCACTAGCAACACATGCTGGAAGCTATGGCCTTTAACACTTTTGTTAGTGTGCCCACCTTCCATGCCCAAATCACTAGATGGAATCCTCATTGGTGGAGGTCAAGGAAAATCCAGAGAGGTTACTTTCGTCCTGCACTGGACATCCAGCTAAACCTCACTCTCCTAATCTCAATAGGTGCACTAGTGACATGATATGAATGTAGAGAAAAGGGAGTGGGCAGAGAAGAACCGGAGGGGTTATACTGATGCCAAGACCTAAAGCGTAGTGAAGTTTAGGGGGATGAGTGTAACAATGGTTAACCAGCATAAGCTGGTAAACTTTACTTTCCTGATTTTGAGAAGTGCACTAGCAATTGACAATATAGGCTTAGATTACAGCTGGGAGCAGTGTGCAATAAGAACTAGACGGGTCATGTGCAAAACAAAGAAATATACCTGGCCCTCGGAGTGAGTCAACCTGGTGCCATGCCCTGCATGGGAGTGAGCTTCAATGGGGTAATTCTTAACTGATTCCAGCTAGTGAGAACTGTTTGACTAAACGTCACTCCATAGATTTCTATGGTACATTAGCTAAAAGCATTAGATGCTGTGCTCTTTAGCCTTGCCCACTGCTTCAAATCCCACTCAATGGTGTTTCCCAAAAGCATCCTTAGCCAACAAAGATTACAAGTTCTGTGATTACAAACATTGTTTGGTGATTATGTATTTCTCAAATCATTGTTTAAATCAACATTCACAAACCTGTTATTAGAAGCAGAGATCCTATTGCAGTTGTGTTCTGTTCAGAGTTATCCTCCCTATATGCCCTAGTCCTGTCAAACACTTCACCATCCTGTCTGAATGATTTTGAAAACTTGTCTTGCTCACATCTTATGTAATTTGCTCTTAAAATTATTTTCAGTATAGTTGGGATGTTCTTCAGATTGACAAGTGTGCTTCCTTTTTAGTGCACTTTGAAAACATTGACATTTTGAATGCAGCCATGACTGGTGAAGACCGATATCTGTATGTATATGCAAAAAAAAAAAATAAATAAATAATATATAATATATATATATATATATATATATATATATATATATATATATATATATATATATATATATATATATATATATATATTAAGGGTGTAACGATATGCGTATTCGTATTGAACCGTTCGTTACAAGACTTTCGGTTCAGTACGCATTACGAACCGAACAATTCGTTTCAGACTAATATCTAATAAGTTAAAGAGAATGAGTACAAATTATAATGTTTTCAGTGCAGCAACCCTCAACATGGCATTCCAAATGATGTGACAGACAACATGCTGCCTTATCCGCTGTCATGTTAAACAGTAGAACATCGCTTTTGAACTCAGAAAATCACTTTATTAAAGCATGCATTCATTAGCAGTCTTGCTGTCTTCTGTGCCAGCCTGCTTGTGCTGGCTCCGCCCCAGTTGCTCCAGCAACCCTGGACACTGACACAAAACAGCCAATCTCAATAACCTGTTAACATATCACTACACCCGCCCACCTCCTAACACTACTCCAGTCAGGCACGCACTACACTAGCTTGCAAAATGGCTAGTAACGTTAATGTAATCCCAGACATCCCAAGTATCCTGGGAATCTCCCGCAAACGCAGAGTCTCTTGGATGCCCGCAAACGAATGATAATGTTCCAGAAATTGCGCATCTCCCCCCTGGTCCTTAAAAACGTCGCACACCCCTCTAAACTTCATCCCTCCCAGCTCTTCAGGTATACGTTGGATACTCACCCCCGCCACTACATTGCACGCACACGCCTCCACCACTCTTCAGATATGTATCTGGAACTGGAACAGCATTCAGACAGGCAAGTTCTACTGATTCAATTAGATTTCGGTCATGATGTCAGGTGACCAGTATTCAATGTCTAGCCAGCCTCCAAGCACAAAGTTTTTGTGACGTCCAATAACTAATTTAACATCCAACGTCTGATAGATGTCATAGTGGTAACGTCCACATAACATCAATGTGTAACATGATTAGGCGTTAATATTTGGTTGATTTTAGCTGGGTCAATAGACATTGACGTCGGCCTGATGTTGGGTTCTGACATCAACCCAATTTTCATTTCAAAACAAAATTCAACGTCCCCACGATGTTGATGTACAACGTAAATATGCATGGGACAGTGAAAATGTGCAAATAAATGAATAAATAAATAAATAAATAAATAAATAAATAATAATAAAAATAAAAATCAGATAGCACTTTTTTGTTTAACTTTGATGAAATTATCAATTAATATACAAAAAAAATGTATAAACATTCATAAAATGTTTTTATTTCATTATAATGTGTATTACTTTATGTACCACGGCAGCTCTGAGGTTCTTGAACAGAGCTTTTGTCTCTAAATGACAATGCCATTACAATTTTATCAAGGTTTTTTTCTTGTGAAAATAATAACAGTCTGGGATTGAGGGTGTTGGCTGCTTGTTCTGTTGATGGTCAGTGGTTCCTCCCCGGCTGCGTCTGCAAACCCATCTGTCCAGGCATTGACAGCCAGCGAGCACTGGAGCAACACAGCAGCTGTCCGATAATGAGCCCACCCCACTCCGCATCAAGACATCAAACACAAACACAGAGATAATTGAACCAGGGGAAGAGATGTGAAATTAGCCTTTTAAGGTGCTTTTTTTAGTGGACGTGTCTGTTGGCATGCACCGTTAATAGAACCCTCTCATCTTCATCATCATGTGGTTACATGCATAAATAAATACTTGCGTTTTGGTCGTTTTGTCAATATATTATTGACGGAATAAAATGTGTCTGCTTAAAAAAAAAAAAAAAAAACTCTTGGTGGCACCTGACCTATTTGTTTGTGTGTTGTCTTTGTGCTGTCCTGCCTGGTTGGAGAAGAATTGATATTATTACCGCAGGAGGCAAAGTGAAGGGACACAAACAAAGGGCCCTGGCCTTACTCCCAGAGGGATGCCGACTACAACCACTTCAGTTCACACTGGGACACAATGACTTCCAGTCAACCCAGGATAGAAAAGGACTTTGTATTAAGAAGCACTTCTAAAGAGAAATGCATTTATTATTTACAGGGAGTTGTGTGTTGTAAAATGTGCATGAATGAGTTTTCTTTGTGCAAAAAAAAAAATAAGGAAAAGAAAATCAGCCCGTGACATTTAGGTTTTGTTCCAGTCGAGAGTGCCTTTCTTTCCCATTTGAGGTCTAGGAAGGACAAAGTGAAATGAAATGAAACAAAGGGAAAAAAAATAATTCCTACTATCGGAGGGCCGAGGAAGAAAGGTTACTCTCCGATTTGCTTTGGTCTTGCTGTGCGCTTGTGGAAAATAGAACTCAGATTTGATCACAGCAATATAGGTCAAAGTAGAGAATGCTCTTATTAATTGTTGAGAGCAGAATAGTTTTAGACTTCTGCAATAAATTACAATTTTATTGGAAAAAAATACAGTTTTTTGGAATTATAAAGGATATCTTTTTCAAATAAAAACACATCTAATGTAACTTCATGCCTGTGTTGTATCTTCTTGCTTATGAAACAGCTTATTAATTAAATAAAAAATACAAAGATCTGATGTATGTGTTTGAATTTAAACTATATTCATCTTAACTTCAGATGATCTTAAAGCTGCCTTAAAAAGAACCTAGCAACAACAAAAACATTGTGACAATTGAACAGCAATAATATGGGAATAATTTCAATATTAAACGCACGTGTAATGTTGTAGAGTAATTAAATTTTATTATGTAACACTTTATTTTGATGGTCAATTTGAGTATTAGTAGACGGTCTGTTCAATATCTGTTGATACTGCCCCTTTAACAAACATTTAACTGTCTATAAGAAACTTTGCAAGTACATGTCAACGTACACTAACCCCAACCCCAATTCCAAGCTAACAGTCTACTTATAATCTAATGAGAATTAGTTGCAATGTAACTTATATTCAACAAATGGACCATCAAAATAAAGTGTGACCATTTCAACTTACATCAAACTGACTAAAAATATTAAATGAAACTTTGTAAAACTTAATGTTTTAGTTGAAACCTGATTAACTTAATATAAATAAAGCAAATTAAGATAAATATTTTTAAAATAATATATATATATATATATATATATATATATATATATATATATATATATATATATATATATATATATATATATATGTAGCGCCCTCTTATCTCACAGAATTAGTTACTGTGCGTTTAGGGCACTCCCAGGTTCTAATTAGGTTGTCTCTCGACAAAATAACTGGTGGAACCCTGTTTTATAACCACAGAATTTTAAATGACACAAAGAGCTTTATGTTGAGAAATTTACAAAACGTATGCCAATTTAATAACCCAGAAAAAGAGATTGTTTAAATTAAATCACTTGTAGTATTTATTTAACAAATAAAATTAAATATGAAAACATAAATTCACATATGACAGTGTTAGTTAGTGGTTTACAAAGATTTAACCAAACAAAAAGAAATACAATAATATAAAATAATGCGGCACCTTAGGGGTTAATTCCCCAAAGAAATCCCTCCAATGAAATTATATATCCACTCTATACAAATTAACTAAAAATTATACTATAAATGGTCCTTAAATGTGTATTTTCTGTATATATATTATTATTTTTTCCCAAAATGCAATAAACTGTAACACAAACCTCCTTATTAAATATTGCAGAACTTTCAATGTGACCAATCACCGCTCTTAGTTCACGTGGGCCCACTCATGCACGCACACACACACACATACAGTTCCCCATTCCCGTTGCAGGCCTGTACCGTTGCTGGCGATCGTTGTGGCCTCAAAAGCAAATCAATAATTGGCCGCTTCACTCCGAAGAGCCAAATAAAATAAAATAAATATTGGTACCTTTAATCCACTGAGCTCTCCTGATCTAGGGCACTCGATTGGGTGTGTAGACAGCCTCTGACACCCACGGCAGGTACACAGCAGCAAATCCTCTGTATTTAGGAACCCCCGAACCCCTCGGCAGGTCCAAACAGTATATATGCTTCAAAAGCGGGAAATCCTCTCTATCGTCGTTATCCGCGTCGATGAAAAGTTCGTTCACAGTATCTACTGTCTCCCGATCTGCTAATCAATCACTTATGCACGTTTTTCTCACACACTTTTGTTAACATGTTGTTATCTCTCTACTTTGTTGACCTCTAAGAAGGTTATCCGGGTTACAAATGAGAGAGCGCGCAGGGGGCGCGCAGGGGCGGGGTTGATGAGGGAAAGAGTTCAGTTGAAGATGTCTCGTGTGTGTGCGAGGAGGGAATGAACAAAATAAAGTGTGCTTACTAAATAAACGTCGTGTTTATTCAACTTTACATGGTAGCAGAGGATGGTTGAATGATGGCAGCCAGTTATAAAGTTCCGCCGAAGTTTGACGAAACAAGACCGTACGAGTGCTGGAAAAATGAAGTTAATATCTGGACGCGGGTCACTGAACTCGATAAAAAGAAACAAGCCCTCGCTGTTGCATTGGGGCTTGAAGGCAGAGCCCGTGAGACAGCGATGGAAATATCTGCGGAGGATTTAGACAGTGATACAGGTATGACAACGCTGATGGCTAAGCTGGATGATGTGTTCTTAAAAGAGGAGAAGGATCGCGCGTATGAAGCGTATTCTTATTTTGATGGAATAACTAAGGACAGTTCGGTTTCCATGGCGGACTACATAATTGATTTTGAACAGCGATATAATAGAATGAAAAGGTATAATATGACGCTTCCTGACGCTGTACTAGCGTTTAAGCTATTGGATACGGCATGTCTCGACGACAAAAACAGACAGCTAGCACTGACAGCCTGCACAGAGTTAAAATTTTCATCTATGAAGTCGGCTCTAAAACGGATATTCGGAGGAAAAGCAGCAGGCTCGTCAAACGGGATACAAGTGAACCAGGATGTTGCGTTTTTCACCGAACAAAGACCACAAAGAAGGGAAAAACGGAATGAAATGTGGCAAAGTGGACATTCAAAGCAGCCATTACCAGGGACTAATCCACTAGATAAGTACGGTAAGAGATCCAGATGTGCTATTTGCCAGTCTACATTTCATTGGGCTAAAGACTGTCCACACAAGAAAACTGAACATGTTAAAATAACTGAAAATGCAAACATTGAGGAATGTAACATAACATTATTTACCAAAGCCTCAATGTCAGATGCAGAAATATTCATGACTGAATCACTGGGATCAGCGATTATTGACACTGCTTGCACCCGTACTGTGTGTGGCGAGAAATGGCTGGAAAATTATATTGATGATCTCACTCAAGACCAAGTAAACCAGCTGATGCAAACAGAAACTCGTAGTTGCAGACCATTTCGGTTTGGTGATGGGAACTTGGTATATTCCACAAAAAATGTGAAATTACCAGCTAAAATAGGACTGACAAAATGCCTAATCGACACAGAAGTCGTCAAAGTTGACATTCCCCTCCTGCTGAGTAAAACGTCACTAAAGACGGCAGGGACCATTTTAGACATGGAAAAGGACAGTGCAGTGATGTTCAAACAATCCATTCCTCTTGAATTTACTAGTTCTGGACATTACGGTGTAGATATCAGAGACAAAGACAATGAAAAAGATCAAACTGAGGAGAAAGTTCTAACAGTGACAGAAAGCATGTCTCCCGAGGAGAAACACAAAGTCCTTCTGAAACTCCATAAACAGTTTGGCCACGCGTCGGCAGACAGGCTACAGAGGCTCATGCACAGTTCAGGAAATAAGGACAAAGAGTGTTTTGCTATTCTACAACAAATAGTAGATGACTGTGAAATATGCAAAAAATACAAAAGGACAAAACCAAAGCCTGCTGTGGGATTGCCCATGGCTTCTGAATATAACGAGACCGTGGCGGTGGATCTGCACGAGTTAGAACCAAGTATATGGTACCTTCACATCATCGACCACTTCACACGTTTCAGCGCCGGAAGTATTGTTAAAACAAAGAAGTCTTCTGAAATTGTCAACTCCTTCATTCACACTTGGATAAGTGTTCATGGCGCCCCCCAAAAACTGTACAGTGACAATGGTGGAGAATTCAACAACCAAGAAATCAGAGACATGGCTGAAAACTTTAACATCGAGATAAGAACAACAGCTGGATACAGTCCTTGGAGCAACGGACTACTAGAGAGACATAACCAAACACTCACCGAGATCATCCTGAAGGTGAAACGAGAAAACGGATGTGACTGGCACACTGCTCTTGACTGGGCCCTCATGGCCAAGAACAGTATGTTGAATGTTCATGGCTACAGTCCATACCAATTAGTCTTTGGACAGAATCCTAACCTTCCTTCTGTTTTAGTTGATAAATTACCTGCTTTAGAGGGTACCACTGTAAGCGCTAAAGTAGGGAAACACATTTCTGCTCTACACGCTTCTAGAAAAGCATTCACTGAAGCAGAGTCTTCTGAACGTATAAGAAGGGCACTACGTAAGCAGCTTAGGCCCACAGATGACATGTATGTGACAGGTGACAAGGTATTTTACAAAAGGGCAGATTGTCCAGAGTGGAAGGGACCAGGGGTCGTTATTGGTCAAGATGGAGCTGTTGTTTTTATAAGACATGGTGGGACTCTTGTAAGAGTACATCAATCCAGGCTCTGTAAAGCAAATACACAGAATCAGGAATCTCAAGATAAGCAAAATGAACAAGCTAACAGTCAGAAAGTAACCAAAAAGGGTAGCTTAAACAGTGTAGCAGATAGCTCAGATAGTGAAGTCACAGACAGTGACCAAGAAAACATCAGTAACGGGGAATTGTGTACAGGAGAAGTGGCTTATCCTAGAATAACACAAGCTGAAACGGATCATGTTGTGTGTGGTGATCCTGTCTCTTTTGCTGATGTAAAGCTAAAGACAGGACAGACCATAACATTTAACAAACAGAATAGTGATGGTCTACATAGAGCCAAAGTTTTAGGCAGAGCAGGCAAAGCCTCTGGAAAATATAAAAACTGGTTTAATCTGCAACATATTAAACATGATGGGAGTGATGGGCAAAAGGAGTCAGTGGATATGTCAGGTGTGGACAATCTTCACATTGAATCAACCGATAGAGAGGCTGATGTGCTTATTACAAAAGATATTTCATTTGATGCTGCTAAACAGGCGGAAATATTTAACTGGTACAAAAACAATGTTTTTGAGGAAGTTGAGGATGCAGGTCAAAAGTTTGTATCTACCAGATGGGTCTGTAGTCTTAAAGAGACTCAGAACGGGATTGTGCCCAAAGCTAGACTTGTAGCCAGAGGTTTTGAAGAGCTTAACATTCATGAGTTGCAGAAAGATTCTCCAACCTGTGCTTCTGATTCTCTCAGGCTATTATTAGCTGTAATCTGTCAAAACAAGTGGCAAGTCCATTCTATGGACATCAAATCTGCTTTCTTGCAGGGTATGCAGCTGTCCAGAGAAATCTATGTCCGCCCCCCTCCTGAAGTAGGAAAGGAAAATGTTTTGTGGAAACTAAACAAGTGTGTTTATGGCCTTGCAGATGCATCATTGTATTGGTACAACAAAGTGAAAGAAATCATGTTGAGTACAGGTAGTAAAATGTCTAAAGTAGATCCAGCAGTATTCTACTGGTTGGATGAACAGTGTAAGGTTACTGGAGTACTCGCATGTCATGTAGATGATTTTCTTTGGGCAGGCTCACAGAACTTCTCAACTAATGTAATACCTATACTAAAGTCTGCATTAAATGTTGGACGTGAGGAGCATGAACATTTCTGCTATGTAGGAATGGACTTTGTTACTATTAATGGTGTAGTTCATGTACATCAACATAGTTACATTGAAAACCTACAGCCCATTCACCTGCAAGCAGCACGTGCAGTGCAGAGGGACACCTCCCTTAATGAGACTGAAAGAGAGCAGCTAAGGTCAAAAATAGGACAAATACTGTGGGTTGCAAAACAAACCAGACCAGACATTATGTTTGATGTAAGCAGTTTAGCATCAAATATAAAGCATGCTACAGTTCAGTCTATTCATGACACAAACAAGGTCATTAGAAAGCTTAAATCTGAAAAGGTGAGTCTCAAGTTTCAACATTTGGGAAACAGTGATGCTCTGAACTTTGTTGTTTTTAGTGATGCTTCCCTTGGGAATCTCCCTGATGGTGGCACACAAGGGGGTACGCTGATCGGTCTCATGGGAGAAGGAGGGAAGTTTTCTCCTCTCTGTTGGCAATCTAAGAAAATTAGACGTGTAGTGAGGAGTACTCTGGCGGGGGAAACGCTGGCCCTGTCAGATGGAATAGATAATGCCATTTTTCTGACTACTCTATTTTCTGAACTTACCACTGGAAATGCTGAACTGAATACACCGCCGTTGATCTGTGTAACAGACAATCATTCTTTGTTTGATGCCCTTAAGTCAACAAAACAGGTCTCTGAAAAACGTCTTCGACTGGAAATAAGCAGCATAAAGGAGCTTATGCAGAGTAAAAAGATCAAGAAGGTACTTTGGTCAGACACAAAAACTCAACTTGCGGACTGTCTTACAAAAAAAGGGGCGTCAGCCCTTATGTTATTGAAAGTACTCAGTGAAGGATTATGGTGCTATTGAAAGCACCAAGTTAAGGACTGAGGACACTTTAAAAAAAAAAAAAAAAAAAAAAAGAAGGGTGAATGTGTTCATTCAAAACTTTCATTTAAATATAATACTTTGTTTCTTTTAATATGGGAACTGTAATATATATTTTTTTATGTATTTTTTTTTTTTTTGTTTAAAGTATAGGGAGATTGTTAACATGTTGTTATCTCTCTACTTTGTTGACCTCTAAGAAGGTTATCCGGGTTACAAATGAGAGAGCGCGCAGGGGCGGGGTTGATGAGGGAAAGAGTTCAGTTGAAGATGTCTCGTGTGTGTGCGAGGAGGGAATGAACAAAATAAAGTGTGCTTACTAAATAAACGTCGTGTTTATTCAACTTTACACTTTAACTGATGCTGGGAGCATTTTAAAAACAACAAACATTACACAGTGATCTACTAAATATCTTATTTGTTGTTACTCACTCCCTAAACACAATAAATCTTTAAATCAAACCTGTCCGGCTTAATTGCTTAAGTTTGCTCTGCTACACGAGGCGCAGTCTCCTTTCAGTTTCGCATTCACGTTCTCTCTCTCTCTCCCGTGCAGGATCTTAGCTCCTCCCCCAAATTCCCGTGAACCAATAATGTACACTTTACCTCGAAAGTAGGAGGGTTTTATACAGCTATCAGTCTAGGTATTATACAAAATACCATCACACATATACATCTTTTAAACAACAACAAATGAACTTTTTACAATAAATGAAATATATAAACTGCTGGTAAAACTAAATTATTTATTTATTTATGCTCTAATGAAAGCACTGTGCTACACTCTCCCCTCTCTAAAATTCTCATGTCCTCATGAGACTATCCTGAAATGTATCATTAGCTTTGTATAGTGGCTAAAGTAGCTACATTAAAGTTTGTTTGAGTACATCTAGCACACTTGGCTAGAGGATGACACCAAAGTGTATTACAACATCTGTTCCTCTTAGAGGAGTTCCCAATTTGTATGACCATACCTTTGTATACAATGGTCAAAGGTTTGTCTGATGGTCTGCCGAGATCATCATAACTAAGTTTAATGACTGGCTTCACTGTTCTCTTCGGACGGCTTTCAGTAAATGCTTTCTCCCTTGTTTGAGCATTACTGACTTGATTTACTGTCTCATCTGATATTTGGTGTATCCGGCTTTCCTCTGTTACGCTCTCTTGATTAGTTTGATGTCTATCATAACTGTGTTTCAGTTTTTCCCCCAAAGGTTTAGGAGACCATGTATCCAGCGGTTGGGTTTGTATTCGGTTTCGTTCAGGTAAGTAATATTCCAGCTCATCATCGCTATCAGAGGTAGTTTGGATGTTTTCTGCTTTCTCTGACTGTTTTTTCAGTGCCGATTGAGCTCTTGTTATTGGAGGTCTCATTTTGTCTTCCCTAGCATACGGAGCGGGGATTCTGACATTGTCTCCAATTGACAATAGGTGATCTCTATGCAGTGTCCTTATCCGTCCAGTTCCTGTTTCTGGTTGTAGCTTATACACAGGTAAGTTCTTTAGCTTCTCTGTCACAATGTAAGGCACCGTATTCCACCTGTCCTCCAATTTATGTTTTCCTGTTTGTGCTAGGTTTTTAATGAAAACTCGATCTCCTTGTCCAAGCGTCTGGGCTTTTACTCTCTTGTCATAGCGTTGCTTATTTCTTAGATGATTCTTCATAGAGGCTTCTTCTGCCAATCTGTAAGCTTCTTGAAGTTCTCTTTGCATTTTGTTCACATACTGCAAGTATGTTACTTCTGGTTTTCCGTCAGGAGAAGTGCCAAAGCAAAGATCTATAGGTAGGCGAGCTTCTCGTCCAAACAAGAGATAGTATGGCGAGTAACCAGTTGCCTCATTTTTCGAACAATTGTAAGCATGGACCAATTGACTAATATATTGGCTCCATTTAGCTTTCTTTGCTGGGTCAAGGGTCCCTAACATTGAAAGGAGAGTGCGATTGAACCGCTCTGGTTGTGGGTCACCCTGTGGATGATATGGTGACGTGCGAGATTTTCGAATCCCCAAAATCCCAAGGAGCTCTTTGATGAGACGGCTCTCGAAATCTCTCCCTTGATCAGAATGTATTCGTGCAGGAAGCCCGTAGTGAACAAAGAATTTTTCACATAGAACCTTGACAACTGTCAACGCTTTTTGGTCCTTTGTAGGGAAGGCTTGTGCGTACCTCGTAAAATGATCTGTTATGACCAGTACATTCGCAATCCCTTTGGCATCTGGTTCTATAGAAAGGAAATCAATACACACAAGGTCTAATGGCCCACTGCTTGTAATGTTATTCAATGGGGCAGACCTCTGTGGCAACGTTTTTCTGGCAATACACCTTCCACAAGTCTTCACATACTGTTCTACTTTTTTAACCATTTTGGGCCAGTAAAATCTGTCTCTAAGTAGTTCAACTGTCCGTTCAACTCCCAAGTGGCCAGCATCATCATGTAAGGATTTCATTACCTCAAGATGGTAGGTTTCAGGTAAAACCAACTGACTTCTTTCTCCTGCATCTTGATGTTTGGTTACCCTATACAGAAGATTGTCTCTGATTACTAATTTCTGGCCTTGTCGTTGTAAAAGAGCCACATCTGGATTTGAACTCTTAGGCATCAAAGTCACTTTGTTCAAAGCTACTTCTTTTTTTACAGGAGCAATGACTGGATCTTGGTCCTGTGCCAATCTTATTTCGTCTTTTGTCCTCCACTCCATTTGACCTGTGTCCAGTTGAGTAGGACATGTGTACAGTGTAGGAACACTTTGTGGGGAAATGCAGAGTTGGTCTATCAACCTCGAAGAAGATTCACCATCCTGAGTTGAGCTTGTTAGATGACAAACAGCTTTCACTGCTGAATCTGAGATTTCTGTCCATTCCTCTTCAACATTCACAGGATATCGCGACAGAACATCTGCATCCACATTTTGTTTTCCTGGTTTATATTGTATACTGAAGTCGTATGTGGCTAAGGTGGCTAGCCATCGATGTCCAGTAGCATTCAGTTTGGCACTGGTTAAGACATACGTTAGTGGGTTATTATCTGTTCTTACAACAAACTTAACACCATACAGGTAGTCATGAAACTTATCAGATATGGCCCACTTGAGAGCCAAGAACTCAAGTTGATGGGTTGGATAGCGCTGTTCCGTAGCACTTAGCTTTCGGCTTGCATATGCCACAGGACGTAGCCCCTCTGGGTATTCCTGATTCAGAACTGCACCTAAACCATTGAGACTGGCATCAACGTGGAGCACATATGGTTTAGTTGAATCCGCAAATGCTAATACTGGAGCATTAGTGAGGCAGTGAATAATGCTCTGGAAAGCCTCTGAACATGCTGCACTCCAACGTTCTCCAAACGGTTCAGATTCCTTAAAGTATTTCCCTGTTGAGAATGAATCCTTTCTCCCTTTCACTGGAGGATAACCCTTGGTAAGATCTGTCAGTGGTTTCACAATTGCAGAATAGTTTTTGATAAAGCGCCTATAAAATCCACAAAAGCCCAAGAATGACCGTAAGGACTTTAGATCTGTTGGCCTCTTCCAGCGTGTTACAGCTTCCACCTTCTCTGGGTCTGGAGCTACTCCAGAGGCAGATACAATATGTCCCACATATTTGACTTTCTCCTGACAGAACTGACATTTATCTATGGACACTTTTAATCCAAATTCTTCAAGCCGATCCAGCACTTTCAAAAGTCTCTCCTCATGTTCCTCCAAAGTTCGGCCAAACACAATCAAATCGTCCAGATAAACGATGACTTGCAGTAAATGCATATCTCCTACTGCCTTTTCCATAAGCCGCTGGAACGTTGCTGGCGCTCCAGTGACTCCTTGTGGCATACGCTCGAATTGATAAAATCCAAGTGGACAGATGAATGCCGTTTTTTCCTTGCTTTCGGCTGCCATTTCAACCTGATAGTAACCACTTCGCAAATCTAACACTGAAAACCATCTGCTCCCCGACAAGCAATCCAATGCATCATCTATTCTTGGTGTTGTGTATTGGTCTGGTACAGTTCGACTATTAAGGGTTCGATAGTCAATGCACATTCGCACACTCCCATTTTTCTTTCTAGCAATCACAATTGGGGATGCATATGGACTCCGAGACTCTTTGATTATGCCAGCTGCCAGTAAGTCTTTTATATGACGACGCACATCATCAATGTCAGCTGGAGCAATGCGACGAGACCTTTCTCTAAATGGTCTAGGATCATTCAATTGAATATGATGTTCCACTCCCTTTGCCAATCCAACATCCCACTCCTCAAGAGAGAACACATTAATCCTTTCGGATAGTTTCTGTCGTAATCTTACTTCCCATTCAGGAGGAATAGCTGAAGTACCAAAGCTGAACAAATTTGGATCTATCCTCTTTGCTTTGTCCCTCTCTCTACGAGGCTCAGTGATGATATCAGTTGGAAAAAGGTGTGCAAGATACATACCAGGAGGCACTGCTATCTCTTTGTCAGTTTCATTATGCACAGGCAATTGAAAGGTGTCCATATTTATCGCTGATGAAGGCAATATCACAGGCGGTATGAATAGACCCACAGGTAACTGATCATCTGCTGAAGACTCTACTACAAAGATATCCTTCTCCAAGGGATCTTCAGACTCCATTGTACAGTTTACATACAGCTCACCTCTTGGCGGAACAACAAGAGCGTGTGATCCACTCCATTTAACTCTGGTTGGTTTTTCAGACTTTACAGGTATGCAGGCATCAGAGTAACTGCACTGAATCCTCAAAGAACTCAACATGTTGGGAGTGTTGGAATCTCCACTCAATGCAGCTAACCGGCCAAAGAAACTTGCATTTGTGCCAATTATTACGGGGACTTGCTTAAACCCTTGAGGCTCTGGGCAGACCAAGGCTAAAATAGAGATTGACTCCTCCACCCCAGTGAGAGTGGCAGGAAAGCAGGCATCGATCACAATATACCCCTTATAAGGGTAGCTTGAGGAGCTCAGACCCCAAATAGAAAGCCCTTCAAGAGACTGCAAAGGCACATCAGACAGATATTTGGAATACCATGAGTCAAAGACAATTGTAACTTGGGATCCGCTGTCTAGCAGCGCTTTGCATGGATGTCCATTTATCCTAATGGAAACCGTAGAGGAAGGACCAACCAGTCCCTTTGGAAGACAGTTATTTTCTGTGACATCAACTTGACTTCTCGCTGAATGAAAATCATGAGTTCCAGATATGGGACTGTCTCTAGATGCATCCTTACTCTTCTTCAGTGATCGAATCAGCTTCTGGATAACCAAAGGAAGATTTTCCTTAGCTGTACATTTTGTGGCTATATGTCTCTCTTCTCCACAGCGGTAACAAAAGTAATTGTCACGATCAGGTGTGTATCGTAGTTTTGACTGCGCAGAAACAGGTTTGGATTGCTGTTGTGGCTGTTCCACTTGTGCACTATAGTTCACTTTCATTACTCCTATTTGCTGCTGCAACTGAAGTATTTGTTGTTTCAGAGCGTCTACTTCAGGATCTCTCTGTTTTTCAATGGTTTGCTTAGAAAGCTTTGCTTTTGACTCTACCCTCTGTGAAGGAGCTGAATTCTTAACAGAGTTGTCATTTAGTTTCGCTTTTAATTCCTGGATTTCTGCTCTTAACTCACTTACAACTGCAAAACTTAACTTTTGTTCTTGATATTTTTGTGACTTCACAGTAGTTTTGATTTTCTGCCTGGCAGCTTCACTTTCTTCTGCTTCTCGAATCTCATTTAGCAAAGCTAAAAATTTAGGAGGCTGTATTTTTCTCTCTCTCAATCGAAGTTGAAGAAGCATCATGTCACTCTATCTACCATCTGTAAAGACAATCCACCTTTTTGTACTACTTTACTTAATGATTTCTCCACTCTACGAAGGAAATCAGAGAGTGCTTCACCTGGATGCTGGCGGAGAAGACGGAAAGCAAAGTACAAATCCTCACCAGATTCTGAGGTTCCGAACGTACTTTCTAATGCCTCTATGTACTGTTGCGCATTAGCATCTGGACTTGAAAGTCTAACAGCTTTCACAATATCAAGAGCAGGTCCTTTCAAGCTCTCTACAATTCTCCTTCTCTTCTCCTTCTCAGAGCACTCACACTCTGTGATCATCATACGTGCTTGGTCCATCCAGTTTTCCATCGTCTCTTCTCCTGAAGGTGTAGGAAGAGAACCAGAAAAGGTACGTAATCTTCTATATGCACTACTATCAGTGGTTTGTCTGCCAGTTTTGTCTAACAGGTCTCCCACAGCTCGAATTATTGATTCTGGTGAACCAGCCTCAGCACCAGGCTGAGCAAACAGAGCTTGCAACTCCAGCATCGACTTTCCTTC
Organism: Danio rerio; assembly: GCF_052040795.2. Lineage (NCBI taxonomy): Eukaryota > Metazoa > Chordata > Actinopteri > Cypriniformes > Danionidae > Danio > Danio rerio. Next base: position 11,571,346 of record NC_141029.1, read on the forward strand.
ATTTGCAAGAAATACCGATAATTTCTCGGCAAACTCATCAGATGAAGTGTCATCCTCTGCCACTATTAAAACCTTCCATGGCTCCCCACCCTCCTCAGGTAGCAATACAGGCGGGACAGACTCAGGTTTAATAGTTTCTCTACACTCGCATAATACATTTAACATTTCCGGGCTAGCTCCCTCTTTAGTAGCTCTCACCCGTACTCTTCCCCAGACTTTCACCTTTTGTGCTACATTTTCAATTTGGGCTACATCAACCTCTACAGGCACCCCTACTAGCAAAATGGCATGCTTTTCATCTACTAGTTCTTCTTTGCACCATGAAATAAGCTCAGCTTGTAACTCAGGAGTTCCACTTAAATCCATAATAATAGTGCTATTCAAAATACATATAATTAAATGAAATGGTCACAAAAATAAAAAGACAATAATCCCGGACGAGCCCCCACTTTATGTAGCGCCCTCTTATCTCACAGAATTAGTTACTGTGCGTTTAGGGCACTCCCAGGTTCTAATTAGGTTGTCTCTCGACAAAATAACTTGTGGAACCCTGTTTTATAACCACAGAATTTTAAATGACACAAAGAGCTTTATGTTGAGAAATTTACAAAACGTATGCCAATTTAATAACCCAGAAAAAGAGATTGTTTAAATTAAATCACTTGTAGTATTTATTTAACAAATAAAATTAAATATGAAAACATAAATTCACATATGACAGTGTTAGTTAGTGGTTTACAAAGATTTAACCAAACAAAAAGAAATACAATAATATAAAATAATGCGGCACCTTAGGGGTTAATTCCCCAAAGAAATCCCTCCAATGAAATTATATATCCACTCTATACAAATTAACTAAAAATTATACTATAAATGGTCCTTAAATGTGTATTTTCTGTATATATATTATTATTTTTTCCCAAAATGCAATAAACTGTAACACAAACCTCCTTATTAAATATTGCAGAACTTTCAATGTGACCAATCACCGCTCTTAGTTCACGTGGGCCCACTCATGCACGCACACACACACACATACAGTTCCCCATTCCCGTTGCAGGCCTGTACCGTTGCTGGCGATCGTTGTGGCCTCAAAAGCAAAACAATAATTGGCCGCTTCACTCCGAAGAGCCAAATAAAATAAAATAAATATTGGTACCTTTAATCCACTGAGCTCTCCTGATCTAGGGCACTCGATTGGGTGTGTAGACAGCCTCTGACACCCACGGCAGGTACACAGCAGCAAATCCTCTGTATTTAGGAACCCCCGAACCCCTCGGCAGGTCCAAACAGTATATATGCTTCAAAAGCGGGAAATCCTCTCTATCGTCGTTATCCGCGTCGATGAAAAGTTCGTTCACAGTATCTACTGTCTCCCGATCTGCTAATCAATCACTTATGCACGTTTTTCTCACACACTTTAACTGATGCTGGGAGCATTTTAAAAACAACAAACATTACACAGTGATCTACTAAATATCTTATTTGTTGTTACTCACTCCCTAAACACAATAAATCTTTAAATCAAACCTGTCCGGCTTAATTGCTTAAGTTTGCTCTGCTACACGAGGCGCAGTCTCCTTTCAGTTTCGCATTCACGTTCTCTCTCTCTCTCCCGTGCAGGATCTTAGCTCCTCCCCCAAATTCCCGTGAACCAATAATGTACACTTTACCTCGAAAGTAGGAGGGTTTTTTACAGCTATCAGTCTAGGTATTATACAAAATACCATCACACATATACATCTTTTAAACAACAACAAATGAACTTTTTACAATAAATGAAATATATAAACTGCTGGTAAAACTAAATTATTTATTTATTTATGCTCTAATGAAAGCACTGTGCTACATATATATATATATATATATATATATATATATATATTTATTTATTTTTTTTTTTCAGTTGCAAATATATTATGACTTGGTTTGGATCCTTCATTTCAATATATTTTGATCACACTGTAAACCCTGCTGTTGTCATTACTAAAGATATTAAGTTAAAATAACTTAAAAATACCCATTTTGGCATCAAAACTTAAACAGGTGTTTAACTTACTCATTGGGCAGCAAAAAAAAAAAATAAAATAAATAAATAAATAAATAAATAATAAAAAAAAAAAAAAAAAAAAAAAAATATATATATATATATATATATATATATATATATATATATATATTTTTTTTTTTTTTTTTTTTCTAAATTGATATACACACAGGGGTGACAAGGTGGCGCAGTGGTTAGCCCTGTCACCTAACAGCAAGAAGGTCGCTGGTTCGAGCCTCAGCTGGGTCAGTTGGCATTAAGTAGGCTAAATTGACCATAGTGTATAAGTGTGTATGAATGTTTCCTAGAGATGGGTTGCAGCTGGAAGGGCATCTGCTGCGTAAAACAAATGCTGGATAAGTTCATTCCGCTGTGGCGACCCCAGATTAATAAACAGAGTAGGTCGAAAAAAAAGAATAAAAATGAATAAATGATATACAAACAGGGGTGACAAGGTGGCGCAGTGGTTAGCGCTGTCACCTCACAGCAAGAAGGTCGCTGGTTCGAGCCTCGGCTAGGTCAGTTGGCGTTTCTGTTTGGAAATTGTATGTTCTCCCAGTGTTTGAGTGGTTTTCCTCCAGGTCATTCAGTTTCCCCCACAAGTCCAAAAACAGGCGCGGCCATATTGTATGTGGGTATGTCCTGGTCCTCCAGGTTAAACGTTGGGCTAACGACCCATCTCATAAAAATGTGATGTTACAAAATACCAACATATAAACAGCCCTGGGAGTAAGCAAATAATATAAAAGCTGAAAAAAAATATGGAAGTTTAGTCTATTAACCATTTTAAGTTATCTGTACTTAAACATTTATTTTAATCCAATAAAGAGACCACATTTGGTCAACTCAATTATTAAGTTGCTGATTTCCCACTAGTCAAACAAACTGAGGGAATCACTTTCCTCAAATCATTTGAGTAGTCTCAAATTGTTAGGGTTTACAGTGCATTAAACACTTGTGTAAAGGATATTTCTCTTCTTCTTGCCAAGCCCAAGTTGTTTTAAAGCAAGTTTCTGTGAGTTGAGGTAATGTAAACATAATCTAAGATGACATAAATGTCTATTCAGGATTTTTGTATAGCTTTTTCCTGATAGGACCACCACCCATCTTTAAGACTGTTTTCTTTACATGACTGCATTACCTCTCCTCTTTAGATGACTTCCAGTGAGATAATGATACAATCCTTGGCTATATTTCAAGGGCCACTCCAAGCTTTTCCAGCTCACTGACCTTTCACCTCCCCGCCATCACAAATCAAACGAGCCGGAAAGCGTGAAAGAACCAAATGAAGTTGTTCTGGACCATCTGCCGTACATGAAACACTAATCAGATTTTGATACATTGAGTGGTTTCTGTATACTTCAATAAAACATTATTCTGAGGGTCAGAAGGGTCCCAGCGGGGGTAAAAAAATGAACCTTGACCCTTTCTCTGAAGTTCACAGAGCGAGTCCGTTTGTCAGTCTGCTGAAGCTCTCGCTGCTCTTCAGGGCAATGCATTTACACATGGTCTAAAGTGAGTTTCCAAATATTTGATGTGAAAACGGGCTCAGCCTGTCAATGAAAGCTCTTATTATGCATTGAAACCTCAGAAGATCGTGCAAGGTTACAGCACCAGAGCAGAATGTGAGCATGCCTGAAGTGAACTGATGTACCTCTCAAATCTCCCACATCCGCTTATCAAAAGTATTGGGAACAAGCAACTTCATCTGAATATGAAATAATAAAAAAGCAGTTTTTAAGTTTTAAACGAGAGATCTGTCTGCTTGCACATCAAATGATCATTAGGTTTAGGATAGTGCTACACAGAGATGAGGCGATCTTCTGTCCCCTTTTTGCTGATCTATTATGTGTGTTTACCAGTTAAAAGGCAGTTCTGGGTTGGAAAAAAACACCTTGAATATTTGTGCGTGGAACCAGTTCTTGCACACCCTATAACACTGCTAATAAAATTGTGTATTTGATGAAAAATATGCAGCTTTTTTTATGTTCTGATCCATCATGGAAGCAACAATGCATCATATCTAAAAATATACTTCATAATTTCTTCATCTTAATGACTGCAGTGTACTAGAGCTGTCATGTATTTATTTGGAATTTTGTTGCTGACACTTATTTGGCAAAGATTGTTGTGTTGTAAAATCTGGAATGTTATTTTTGGGTTGAGGTGACAGTGACTTGATTTTTCATTCTGACTTAGTGTTTCATCTGTTGTTGGTTGTTGTTTAATTAATTGATTTAGCATTTCACCAGTGCTACAGACAAAAGGTCAGCATCACCAAGAGGTTATATACTTAGATTAGGCATGGGACGATAACCGGTTAACTGCGGTTTCGAAAAGTAAGACTAAAACTGCTACAATTTTCTGTTATACCACCATTCCTACAGTTTTCACCTTATTCTCCCCCGACGAGTGGGTGCTGCCATTTGAATCTTTTTGGCTTGAGACTTCCGGTCTCATTCACCTCCATTCATTTTTTTACGTTAAAGCAGCTCGTTACGCTGCTTGATGTTGCAATTTGATATTTTCTTATTATATAATTCTACTTGGTCTGTATAGTCATGCAAACATTTGTTTGTAGAGCAAGTAGCTTGACCGTTTTCTGCCGTTTATTATCCCTAGTCATTTCTCCCATAGGCGACTGAATCGGAAGTTGTAAGACAATCGCGAAAACAGGCGCACTTCCGCATTTTAGAATAAGGTCAATATGTATATATTTCTGTGTGTGTGTTTGTGTGTGTTTGTGTGTGTGTGTGTGTGTGTGTGTGTGTGTGTGTGTGTGTGTGTGTGTGTGTGTGTTTTGAAATTACTCTTTTATTTAGTTTTTTATTAGGGCGACAGTATGTCTACATCAAAATCTACTACTCAGCCCAACATTTAGGAAACATCTGGAAAACAAATTGCTTATACACCAACATCCAACTCTAGATCTGAACAGTGCAGTAGCTTTACTTTATATCTAAAGGAAAGAAAGATATCCAAAGATGCCTTTTTAAGTTGTAAAAATTTTTTTAAACTAATAAAGACAGCAGAAGTCAATGATTTATTTAGATTATTTAGCCTGGCGTGTTTACCGCTCCAAAATATTTGAAATGTTTCTTAAATAAGTTATAATGTGTTTGATGGATAAAAAAAATGTTTTTTTTTTTTTTTTTTTTTTTACCCAGACATTTAAACAGACATGTTTTGGAGCAGTAATCACAATACTGCAAAAACTTTTTACCCAAGGTTATCATATCATCAGAATCTTTTACCGGCCCAGCTTAACTTGCGTCTGCTCATAAATACTTGTGTCCATTATTGAATGAACCAGCCTTTATGAACAAACCTCTTAAACAAATGATTTAATGACTACATAAAGATTGGTTTGCTTCAACCAGCCTTTTTGAATGCATTGCTTAAATGACTAATGATGTTTAACTACTGGATAAATTCCTGTTTTTGAATAAATCACTTAAATGAATGATTTTTTGCCTAGTTTATAAAGACTTCACTTGCTTCATTATTGAAGCATTCAATAGTCCCTTTCATGCATACGGACTTTTCCGGAACATTTCCAGCAAACTTTCTGGAAAGGGACCATGTGTGAATAGGCCCTTTGTGAAAGAAAAAAAAAAAAAAACAGTAAATTTCTTCTGGCAATTTTCCTGAAAGAGAAATTTTAACATTACCAGTAATTTGCCGAAATGCTGCGATGTGTAAACGCAAAAGGAAAATTGCCAGAAAGAGTGTGTTCATAACTAAAACAGGCTGATGTGAGACATGAACGTCCGGCCAATCAGAACATTCAGATGCATTCACATCCACCCTGCTTATGAAAACAAAAGCCTTTGAATATTTTTCCAGACATATTTAGCTGCTAGATGTTAGTCAAATAATGCTTCTTTGTTCCTTCTTAATGCTAACTGTGGAAACAGTTATAGATAAAATGCTTATAATAAACCGCTGTGAGTTTAGCTGCCCACCTTGTGTTCAGAGATGTGGCACTCATGCTACAGTGAGGGCTAGCACACAAACAAATGTACTTCTCCACATGCGAAAGTGTTCCTCCATATATTTCCATTGTTGTTGTTTAAAGTACTTATCCATCCACAGAATTTATAAAGTCGTCAAATGTGTAAACATTCAGCTGCAGTTGGTGCTTCTGCCTTTGGATGTCTCTAAGACAAAAGTAGCAGCATGAATACTAAAGCTTTAAATAAAAGTGAAACTATCAATAAAAGGCTGACCCCTATCATGCTTACAAATACAAGCACGGCCGTTTAGAGATTTTGGTTAATAATGTCAGAATTTACCAGTGTTTTAGAATGGATGTGTGATTTTTTATTTTTTTTTTTTTTATTTTATTTTTTTTTCTGGAAAAAAACTCTGGAACGTCCTTAAATGTGTGAACAGCGCTTACTTGAATTTACAGGTAAAGTCAGTCCGGAAATTTTCCAGATATTTACCGGTATCACTGTTTGGAAGGGGCTATTGTTTTGACAGATCTCTTGAGTTTTAGATTTAAGGACTTATATGAACTCATAAATGCACTTTCTTCATCACTGGGGCTGGATAATGTTAAAAACCTTGAATACTTGAACATATATTGGTACTTTAAATTTGATACCGATTCCTCATCGATACTTTTTTCAATACCTATTTTCTAAAATTGCTTTTAACAAGATTAAATTATAAATCTCTCTTTTTAAAATAATCAATCCAATTAAGCTAGATTTCACTTACCATGAATAATGAACAATGTCAGTGTGTGAGGTTCACTGCTGCATCCTTAAAGTTCTTAATAACTTTGTAAATCTTCTCAAAAAGATGGATGTAAACATGTTGCTCTGAAGACAGAGAATTCTGATATCAGAAAGGCTTTTTTGTCTAATAAAGCAAATAAAGATTCCTTATTTTTTTTATTTCTATTGAGCTTAATCAAGACTACTAGGGATGTCCTAGTCAGTTTTTTTTGCCCTCAAGTCCGAGTCTGAATCACTTGATTTTGAGTATCTGCTTATACCGAAACCCAATCCAATACTTCTAAAATGCATAAAAAAAGAATAAAGAAGATCACAGAAACAGATCCAAGATGTCCCTTAACTTTTATTGAATTCACCTTATTTTAACATTCAACAACTCTGTTAACAAAAACAGAGCACTTCTGTGAGGGAGCTTGAACAATCAAGTAATAAAATAACATAAATTCTTCACTTTTGGATTTTAGTGCAATAGTAAATATATATAAAAAAAAAATCGAACATAAAAACTAATAAAACCTCAACTTAAAATACCTGCCAGGCAATCCGCAAGATTATATACTTAATCCGCATGATCAGGCCCGATTTCTGATCATAAGATCAGATCTGGACATCCCTACTTACTACTGTTTCACATTTTTAACATGCATTTTTTTTTTCTCCTAATCAAATTTGACATATTTTAGAACATTCTGCCTCATACATTTTTTTTTGCCTCCAATACAAGATTATCAATGTCGACAAAGTTTAAATCTGTGGTCAACATGCTTCAACAGCCCATCTCATTAATGATTAGCTCAGTAGGCGGAAGGCAGACAGTGTTTCTCGGCTGTTTGAACGCATTCAATCACAGTTGGGTCCACACTATAGAGCAATCCAATAGAATACTTTTTCAACCACCTCTGACAGACTGGTCAGTCCCACAGTTGGCAAAAACAAACAAGCAAAAAAACAAAAACAAAAGCATCTCAGCAGGTGAACGGAGATCGAGCACACGCACTGAGAGACTCATTCTTGCTGATTCAAACTTGTGTTTCACACACACTGGAGATGGGCAGTGTACATGGGGGTTTTGCTTGAACAGACTTTTGCTTCTATGTGTACATCGTATCCTCTCACAAGTAATTAACCTAGTGTGCCAGCATCAGTTTATTTATTTTTAGATTTCTTGTCAAACACACGTGGTTCACTAACACAGACGTGATTTATCCATATCAAAATTTAGTACTGAATTACAAGATATTTTTTGATATTTCGATTGTTATTCAAGAGTTCACACTTAGCTGATGATTGATTATACAGCTTGTTTGGCATGCTGTCCCGGCAGAGAGCCCTGAGCTCATAAGATCTGGGGCCCCCTCCTGTTTGCAAGGAAAGAGGGGAGTTTGAGCTCAGGTAGATCTTGAGAACTCTCCAAGACGCCTTAATAAGCTCGGGACAGTAGCCGCATATTGAAGAACCCCCCAAAAGGCAATAAGTAACAAAGCAATAACCAACTGCTAAATGGAAAGTGTTATAAAGATGGTACCAAGAGACGGTTTGCAGGGGCAAAGATTGAACCGATGCAGAGTGTGAAAGGTTTAGGTTAGAATGATCACTACAACTGAAGTGGTGTATTGGCAGCTGGAGTTACAAATGGTATTTGTGCTCCTGTAGCAGTGTTTAACTGCTGGGACCGAAAGGGAGCATGAGACAGATGTAATAATTTGAACGCAGGATATATGAGCTTTGCTAGAGAGACACTTAAAATGACAGTAATGAAATGTCAGGATACGCTTAGCGGAGCGTCTCTGCTCCTGCAGATGTGCAATAGAAGTCACTATCAAAGAACTCTTACGCAAGTGTTTTAACAGCTGTGTCTGCTGGGGAGTGTAATGGTGTAAGTAAATGGAATTGTGTGTGAGCTCAGGCAGAGCGTCCCTGCTGGGGCAGTGGTTCAGAGGAGAATTTAATCTAAGCAGAGCATCTCTACAGTTGCAGAGGTGCAAAAATGGCAGTGGTACAAAGGAGAATTTAAGCTTAGCAGAGCATCTCTACAGTTGCAGAGGTGCAATGGAAGTCAGTGGTGCAGAGGAGAATTTAAGCTAAGCGGAACATTTCTAAAGCTGCAGAGATGCAATGGAAGTCAGTGGTGCAAAGGTGCAAAGAACATTTTAAGCTAAGCAGAGCGTCTCTACAGTTGCAGAGGTGCAATGGACATCAGTGGTGCAGAGAATTTAAGCTAAACGGGGCATCTCTGCAGTTGCAGAGGTGCAGTGAAAGTCAATAATAACAGGTAAATACGCTTCTGCGGAGGCGCTTAAACTGTTGTGTCAGTGCTGGAAATGTGTCAGTAGTGGTAAGTTAAATGGAAGTGTATGTGAGCTTAGGACAAGCATCACTGCTGCGGTACTGGTGTAAAGGGGAAATTAAGCTCAGCGGAGCTTCTCTGGAGTTGCAGAGGTTCAATGGAAGTCAGTGTGGCAGAGGAGAATTTAAGCTTAGCGGTGCATCTCTACAGTTGCTGAGGTTCAAAGGAAGTCAGTGGTGCAGAGGAGAATTTTAGCTAAGCGGAGCATCTCTATAGTTGCAGAGGTGCAATGGAAGGCAGTGGTGCAGAGGAAAATTAAAGCTAAGCGGAACATCTCTATAGTTGCAGAGGTGCAATGGAAGTCCGTGGTGCAGAGGAGAATTTAAGCTAAGCGGAACATTTCTACAGCTGCAGAGGTGCAATGGAAGTCCGTGGTGCAGAGGAGAATTTAAGCTTAGTGGAGCAACTCTATAGTTGCTGAGGTGCAATGGAAGTCAGTGGTGCAGAGGAGGGTTTAAGCTTAGAGGAGCATCTCTACAGTTGCAGAGGTGCAATGGAAGTCAGTGGTGCAGAGGAGAATTTTAAGCTGAGCGAAGCATCTCCACAGTTGCAGAGGTGCAATGGAAGTCCGTGGTGCAGAGGAGAATTTAAGCTTAGTGGTGCAACTCTATAGGTGCTGAGGTGCAATGGAAGTCAGTGGTGCAGAAGAGAATTTTAAGCTGAACGAAGCATCTCTACAGTTGCAGAGGTGCAATGGAAGTCCGTGGTGCAGAGGAGAATTTAAGCTTAGTGGAGCAACTCTACAGTTGCTGAGGTGCAAAGGAAGTCAGTGGTGCAGAGGAGGGTTTAAGCTTAGAGGAGCATCTCTACAGTTGCAGAGGTGCAATGGAAGTCAGTGGTGCAGAGGAGAATTTAAGCTTAGTGGAGCAACTCTACAGTTGCTGAGGTGCAAAGGAAGTCAGTGGTCCAGAGGGGGTTTTAAGCTTAGAGGAGCATCTCTACAGTTGCAGAGGTGCAATGGAAGTCCGTGGTGCAGAGGAGAATTTAAGCTTAGTGGAGCAACTTTACAGTTGCTGAGGTGCAAAGGAAGTCAGTGGTGCAGAGGAGGGTTTAAGCTTAGAGGAGCATCTCTACAGTTGCAGAGGTGCAATGGAAGTCAGTGGTGCAGAGGAGAATTTAAGCTAAGCAGAGCATCTCTACAGTTGCAGAGGTGTAGTGGAAGGCAATGGTTCAAAGGAGAATTTAAGCTTAGAGGAGCATCTCTTCAGTTGTAGAGGTGCAATGGAAGTTAATAGTAACAGGTAAATACGCTTCCGTGGAGGCGTTAAAACTGCTGTGGCAGTGCTGGGAATGTGTCAGTAGTGGTATGTTAAATTGAAGTGTATGTGAGCTCAGGGAGAGTGTCACTGCTGAGGCAGTGATGCAGAGGCCAAAAGAAGCACAGCGGAGCTTCTCTGCTGTTGCAGAGGTGCGGTGGAAGTCAATATTGAAAGGCAAGTACGCTTCTGCTGAGGCATTTTAACTGCTTTGGCAGTGCTGGGGAGTGTGTCGGTAGTGAATGGCTAAATGAAGATGTGTGTAAGCTCAGGCAGAGGATCATTGCTGCGACCCCTAAATGGGTCTTAGCTGTGGTGAATGAGAGTGAATAGAAGTATGGAATAGTTTAGGTTTAGAGGGGAAAAGTTAAAGAAATAAAAAGCGAAGGAGCTCTTATGTTAATAGGAGGGTGGATAGGAAGAAATGGCAGAGTCGTGCTTATACCTAGAAATGCATATGGGATGGAAGTCGGCTGGAGATGATCAGCTGGGCTTCCCTGAGGTGGTATTACTCTCCTGTGGTGTAAGAATGCTTAAAGGGTTTGGAATGGGTGTGTGTGTGTGTGGGGGGGGGGGGATATTAAAAATTTATTTAAAATGTTCTTTGCAAAATTGATCTGTTTGCTTTGCTTAAAAAAGAAAGATAGTTTCTTTATCTTGCAAAGTTAGACCAGATATGGTGAGGTGGATTGTGGGATTAAATTTGATGTTAGTTCAGAACTTCTCAAAAACTAAATATGGCATCAAGGGTGTGGGCTATGTGAGTGGAAATGTATCCTTTGCGTGTGAATGTATTTGGAATGGATGTGGAGTGTAATAGGTTGGATGAAGGTCAGCTTCTGGAGTCGGCTGTCATGATCTCTAAAATGAGAAATAAGAGAGAATCAGAAATGAAATATTTTGCAACGTGGGACATGTACGGCAGATATAATAGTTAGCTTTAGCTGATATCCATGCTAGGCGTCTTAATAAGGGCATGGGCAACTATAAGTGGAAGTGCCTTTTGTTAATGCATAGTACAATCGCTTCTTTGTCGCAATGTGCAAGGATGGTTGAGGTGGGCATTCGTCCTCCCACAGGGTGGCAGATGGATGGAGAGCTGGTGGTCTGGTGGTCCTGGATGTACCTCTTAAAGACTGAGTAGGTGAGGTGATAGTTGAGTGGAGTTTAAACCCTTTAGTGATATAGAAATTTGTTTAAAATGTAAATGTATCTAACGCTGTGTCAATAGAGGAAACATTACTCCATTTGTCAGAAATGTCTTTTTCATAGTAGTCAAGTGGGAAGTCTGTTTCTTTGCCATTTTGACATTCAACAGACTTGCCATTATGACACTTCGTTGATGGACATATGAGGTCGGAACCATCTAAAGTTTGTTAGAGCTCATTGGGTGGTCATGATTCTCCTTTTAGCAATTGGCTCAAAGGAGTGTTAATCAAAAGTGCAAAAGGCCAGTGGCCATTTGTTTGACCAAAATTACTAGTGTTATGACTGAAGACACCACTCTACTGAACGCAGTTCAGCGACTAGTTTGGATGATAACAGTGCATTCCATGGATGTAAATCCACATTTAAATATGTTGTGGACTATTGTATGTTTTACGGATTGAATTGCCTTCACCCTTGCAGTCGAATTACTTCATGCAATTAGAATGATATGGGTCTGTGGACACGCAGGAGGCTTGAGAGGTGACTTTCCTTGGTAGAAATCATTCTATTCACACTAGTCTTGTCTTTCAAAAGATTTATAAAATGTTTAGTCTTTGTTCAAGTGTAGTTATTTTTGCGAGGCTTCCCCTTAAAGTGTGCTATATATGTTACTGTGAGTGTACTGCTAGGAGAACGGTGAGAGTTCAGCTTCATTGCAATGGCTTGGATCGCCAACGTCTTGAGAGTTTAGACAGAGTTTGTGAACGGTGACCAAGTTTGGACTGTGATCTTGCTGGAGAATTCAGTTGAAAATGCAGCAAATGCGTTGTGTGAAGCAGTTTGAAGTGAAAGATGAAGTGGAGATGTGATTATTGTTGTTGTAATTATTGTTGTTGTTGTTTTTTAAGTAGTTGTTGTTGTTGTTATTATTGTTGTTGTTGTTGTTGAAGTAGCAGTAGCTGGCTGATGCAGAGCGGTCTTCAAAACGAAGATGGCTGTTATAAGGAACCTAGGGTATTTATAGTGGCTTAGGAATCGTCTGATTGGTGAATCATAAATTGAATAATGCGGGACCGGCTGCAAGCAACCATAAGCATGTGATCCTCTTGAAATTATTTTTTAAATAAACTTCACGTGTTGAAAAAATGTGGTCGGTATTAATCTCTATACCCAGCCCTATTTATAACTGAATGAAGCAACATTTTTGAACATATTTTCTTGTATTAATTATTCAATAAATCACTTATAAAGAAATCACTTGATTCATCACTGAATGGATCATCATATTTGAATAAATGTTTCTAAGGAATTTTTCAATGTCTCACTCAGAAATATTTTACTTGATTATTTACTTGGTTAATCAAAGTCTTCACTGTATTCACTGTTGAATGAAGCCGTGTTTTGAGCAAATCTCTTGAATGAATGAATCAATGACTAACTTAATTTATTTTTCTCTATTTTTCTCTATCTTTATCAAACCCTATAAGATTGAAATCCTTATAAAGCAGAAATATGTCAGTCAATATAATAAGGTAAGCAAAGACAGAAGTGCTATTCAGGAGGTATTTCTGACACTTCCTGAATGAATATCCCTCACTGTAGAATTATATTCTCTTCCTTACGTTGCACCTGATACAATCTGAAAATATCTCACCTTAACATCCTGCTGCAGAATAGAAATGCTCAAGCAATTTTTTTTTGTTATAAAAACAACACGTGTAAAATAAATGGCAAACACAACTGAATACAGCTATATTAGCTATATTTTATCCAATAGTATCCACTGCCCAGTCATATATTTCAGCCGATGTCTGTTATTTTGACTTTAAACCCTAAAATTGAATCCCACAGAATTTACAATAAATATAGCTGAGTTGCAAACAAATAACTGCAAATCTTTCGGTGAAGTAAACAGTTCTCACTGGCACATCAGGTCCATGTCCATGTTTTGTACCAGGGGCAGTATAACTCGGTTTAGGAGATTTCCTATGCCATATGACAGATGTGTCCTCTGAGCATGTTGCTGTCTCATATCACTGGAACAAGGTTAGGATTCATTCCTCACCCTGTCCTCCCTCCCCCCGCAGTGCATCCATCAGAACAACACGATGAAGCCCCATTTTGCTTCCAACATGCGACTGAAAACAGTCTCCTCTGGGAAAGACTTTTTAAAAACAACAAATTCTCAAACATGAGGTCGAAAATGGAAACTGTGTTGGCTTATGTGCTATATGCAGCGAGTTTGTCATTATATCGACTTTAGTTTGAACATTTAGCTGTGAACATCTCATGTTTGACTGACTGCAGCATTAGGAGGCAGATAGATACATAAATAATGTTTGGCGCTCAAGGGGAAAGGAAATCCCAGAGGCTCAATCAAGCTCTAGAGGCTCACCATCGTGTAAAGTGTTGCATAGATAAGTACGCATTAAAAACTAAACTAAATGCCATATTGTGTCGAAATGTGTCAGAAGCAGGGGTGATGTCATTGTGGGTTTGATATTCAGAGCTTAATCCAGAACTCTGTGCATGTGTAATTGTGGCATCTATTGAAGCGTAATGTTAAAATATGATAAACGTTTTTAAAAAAAACAACAACAGTGAAATATTACCAGTCAAGATTTTTTTTTTTTCAGAACAAAATCTGTCAATGTTACTGGAGCTAAAAATAAAAAGGTCCTACTAACACTTCTGAGAAAAACTGACCTGGCATGGAAACTGAAAAACAGAAGACTGGAGAGAAATGTAGCATAAAAAAGAGCTTCTCAGCTTTCTCTTGCATTGCTTAGATGTGGGAAAAAGACACATGTAATTAATGCAAATGTTCAACATGCATTATATATCCATGTCTTTATACTGTACCATAATGTCTTTATTATCACAATAAGGTCCTTTGAAAGTACCTGGGGCTATCAGTTATTTATATTAAAATTATTTTTCAGAGTAATGAATCTTTAAACTCATTCTGAAACACAGCCAGGTGTAAATGTAAGGTCAGGTAAACTTGTTTATTTATGGATGTTTTCACAGTTATAGGTGCCCTTGCACTCATACAGAGACTGTAAATATAAAGGTTGGAGAGTTTCAGTATTAAGAAAATAACAGGGAGACTTACACAAATGTCTTGCTTGTATAATTAACTTCTAGATGATTTCAAATGATTTTTACACACTGATGAGTATAAAAATTACATTTTTGTTTTCAGAATTAAAATTCTGTATATGTTGTTACAACCCCAAATCAGAAAATGTTGTGAAAATGCAAATAAAAAAGAAAAGTAGTAGTTTCTAAATTTACTTTTATTTCCATGTAGACAATAAAACAAATATTATTCCATGCGTTCCTCATGATTATATATATTTATATATATGTTTTTTTTTCTTTCTTTTTTTAATAAACATGCATTTTGGTTTTTGCAATACATAAAAAAAAAAAAAAAAGACATTTTCCACTTTGAAATTTTGCCATTCCTTTTCACAACACTTAAAATATGCTTAGGGACTCCAAGTGATGAAGTGTTTTAGGTGTAATTTGTCCCTTTCTTCCTTCAAACAAAATCTTCAAAATCTCTACTGTACTTTTCAGCATTAATGGTGCCATCACAGTAGTGCAAGTTATCTTTGCCAAGAGCACTTGACCATTTGAACTTGTTGCTGGTAACAGTCTAGATCAGAGATGTCAAACTCAATTCCTGGAGAGCCACAGCCCTGCACAGTTTAGTTCCAACCCTGCTCCAACACACTTACCTGTAGGTTTCAAACAAGCCTGAAGGATTCAATTATTTTTATCGTGTGTTTAATTAGGGTTGGAACTAAACTTTGCAGGGCTGCGGCTCTCGAGGAATTGAGTTTGAAATCCCTGGTCTAGATGATCCTTTTCTTTTTTGGTCCAGGTCACACAGTGTCCAATTCTCCCAAAAATACCTGATATACAAATTAATCTGACTACAGTACACGTTTCCACTATGTGATGGTCCATTCTAAATGGCTCTGGGCAAAGAGATTAATTTTTGGACACTGTTAACATAGGGCTTCCTTTTGGCACAGTTTTAACTGGCATTTGTGGATGTAAGTACATATTGTGGTACTTAACAAAGGTTTGCCAAGTAGTCAAGAGTGGTGATATCACTTATAGAGGAATGGGGATTATTGATACAGTGACGTATGAGGGATTAGAGATAACAGTAGTTTAGCTTGGGCTTGCACACTTGTCCTTTATGTACTAAAATTCCTCCACATTCCTTAAATCTTTTAATTATGTCATGCACTCTTGAAGGTGGAATATCCAAATGTCTTCTTATCTTTTTTTGAGAAATATTGTTTTTAAAGATTTCAATAATTTCCTCATATATTTGTTAGAAAATTGGTGATCCTTGCCCAGTCCTTCTAAAGGACTAGACCATTCTTGGATGCTGCTTTTGTACTATATCATAATTATGATCACATGTTGACATCACCTCAGCACATCATTATTTAACTAATTTACCTGATTACTAGCCCTAAATGGCTCCTGAGCCAACTTTCTTAAAATGTGTTGCAATAACTAAATTGGAATATGTGTTTATTTGGGACAAACAAAACAACAACAAATTTTAAAATATGCAATGAAATACAAGTCAAAGTAAATTTAGAAATCCCAACTTTTTCTGATTGGGGCTTGTATATTGTTCCAAAAGATAATGAACCATTTAGACTGTGTGGAGTGTATAAAATAAAACATCTATTGAAATATATGTTATGCTCCACAAAAGAAAGACTTGGAAACCTATTAGGGTGAATAAATACACAGAATTTTCTGTTTTGTCTGAACTTACCTTTCAAATAGCAACAGGATTTAGTGAGCTCTAGGTTGTATTTGGAATTGACAACATTTTGTGATTGATTGTATTTTCCACGACTGGTTGTCAGAGTTCTAGATGCTTAACATTGATTGTGGCAACCAAGAAATTCAGATCGTCAGAACGGCATATTTTATGTCTAGACTGATTTTTATTTTTTGCCAATTTAATTGACTTTAGTATTAACTTTTTGTTTTGCAGTGACGGATGAATGCAAAACAAATCTCCATTAAAAAATAAATAAAATCATATCTTGATGTACATGCTTGAATAATTGCCTTACTGTGAGAAAGATTAAAAAAGTTTGTTTTAGGTCTTGAATTTTTAAAGCCTTTCGATTAGCCTTAAAGCGCAGCTTTTCTCCCAATGTTTCATCCCGCAGAGATGTGACCTGTAAAGCTAATTGCATTTATAGAAGAAAACTATGCATTAGGGAGATGCATTTTACATAATTTTGTTTGGCAATAGCAAAAGGCTATTAACAGCATGAGAGTGCTCGCCTATGAAAGAAGCTAAACAGTGTGAAAGTAGGGTCAAGATCAATACGTTATTTCTGCGTCTTCGGTGTCATCCGATCCTGGATTGGGAGACAGGCACTAATTTAAATTCGTGCTGGAGCTTGGTGATGCTACCATTAATTCCTGATAAGAAAAGACCGTTGTACTGCTTTCCTTAATCTTTGACTGATGCTTCTGCACAATCGATATCCTTTCTTTCTCTATTTCCCTTTTTCTTTGCTTTTTTTTCCACTTGAAGATTGATCGTTCAGAGTTGTGAGCTGTTTAAGATCACTCCTCACGCCTCATTATTGTCGCAATTAGGATGTCTTCTGGGAATAAAATGGGTGTAAATAGGCTCCTGGGAGTAAAGGGGGAGCTGAGGGCTTAAAATCTACTGACCCCCCCTCATGATGTCCTCATCTAGTCCAGGATGTTCAGCGAAGCAGTTTTTGACGACAATTTATTGTGGTCAAGGGGTAAGAAAGCGCTTCAAACAAGTGGATTAAGTGAGAGAGAGCGAATGAGGGGGGGATGTTTGTAAGTACGCGTGTGTGTAAGAGTGAGAGAGAGAGAGAGAGAGAGAGAGCGGGAGATCGAGAGAGAGAAAGCGATAGGACGGAGCGCGTGGGGGGTGTTTGAGTTGCCGCTGCTTGTGCCGGTGAAGAGGAAATAATCACAGTGTTGCTTCCTCATGAATTATTAAGAAGCCCCCCAGCCTCTTGAAGCTTGAGTCAAAATGCTGCATTTTCATCTGTGGCTTTGAAGCAAAGAGAAGCTTCGCTGTATGTTTTTTTTTATTATTATTTTTTTTTTGGTTCTCACAGCTGGTAAGCAGGACTCGTAAGCGTGCCGAACAAGTGTTCAGATGAGCAGTCCGAGCGCAGCACCAGGAGCATCAGTGCTGGAGAGCTGAAACTGAGAGACAGAGGCAGTTCTCTTCACAGCACACGACAGCAGCGGCCGCTCTCGCTCTCACTCTACATGCCTTTTTTTCTCTTCTTTTCTTTCTGGAGTTGAGGTCTTGTTCGTCAGAGCAACGGGAGTTAGTGGAAACTGGGGCTCCAAGCTGTTATCCAAACATCCCAAACGCAGACCTGGCTGCCCACATGCCGATCGAATTTGTTTGCAAAATCAAATTTGCAGAGGAGGATGAGAAGCAGAAAGGCAACCAGGATGGGGACAAGGAGAGCCTGATTGAGGAGAGCTGCAGCCCCCCAACCAAGGACTTGGCTGGCTTCGCCAGTGCCTCCTCGCTCCATGGGATTAACCACATTTTCGTGTCGGGCCGGCTGGGTGTCAGACAGACCCTCTGGGCTCTTGCGTTTCTGGTGTCCCTGGCTCTCTTTCTGTACCAGGCAGCAAAGTGTGCCATCTCCTACCTGGAGCATCCTCACGTCACGGCACTGAACGAGGAGGCCACCCCGGAGATGGTGTTCCCCGCCGTGACCATCTGCAACATCAACCGTTTCCGCTTTTCTGCTCTTACAGATGCCGACATCTACCACCTGGCCAACCTGACCGGCTTGCCCCCCAAAAACAAGGACGGCCACAAACCCACTGATTTGGAGTATCCGGCACCAGACATGCAGGACATCTTCAACCGGACGGGTCACCAGCTGGAAGAGATGCTGAAGAGCTGCAACTTCAGTGGGCAGAACTGCTCGGCTGAAGACTTTACTGTGGTAAGTTTGAAGAAAGTTTCTGTTCCGCAAACTTTTGTCTTGGAAAGTAAGTTTAGAGGTGAAGGGAATTGCTTTGATGTGGGCTGTTTATTAGTAGAATCAAGAACTTGATGGATGTGCAAAGAGCAATGAGTGTCTATGATTCTATATAGTTTGCTGGAATAGGGAGTTTATTTGCACTTTAGGACTGAATGTTCTGTTCTCAGTTAAAAACCGAGGAGTCTGCAGGTGTTGCAAACAAATTCAATTCATCATTACAAGAGAAAACAATTTCTTTCATCAGTGTAGTGGATAGATACACATTTGTTTTTCTCTGCTTTTCCTTGTAGTGACAATTCATTTGGACAAAGTCATTTTAAATAGGGTGCAGACCAGGTTTGCTACACTCATTGTGTTCACAGGAGAGGTCCTGTTTCCCTATACTCATGATTTCCTGTAATGTACCAGAAACAGCAGGGGGTTCAGCTGTTCTCCTCAAAGGAGTAGAGCAGGGCACATTTTTATATTTACTTTTCTGCTTTTTGATAGTGCCAGTAGTGTCAGCTGCTGAAAGAGTGCATGGCAACAGTATTGCTTTGTAAAAAACAATCTCTCTTGCTCACTTTTCACCTCTTTTAATTTAGGAGTTTTGTCAGTGTTGCATATCAATCTTGTCATTGTCGGAATTAATATTTTAAGTCTGAAATCATACATGAATTTTGCATTAGCTAAATTGGTTAAAACAAATAAAACTAATTCCATAATCTGCCCAAGTCAGCTCCGGAAGGTTTTATATGTGTCCATCATGCCAAGTTTATTGAACTTATAAGCTACTGCTGGATGAATGGGTATTGGTTTGGTAACAGCAAAGAGCATTTGTCAAGTCTGAACAGGAGGTGTTGGACATATGTAGCTTTACCTTCCCTAGGCGGAAGTTCTCGTTCTATCCTGACGATAACATGGACTGACCCTTTGATGTGTAGTAGAGCTTTTGTCTTCTCCTCTACCCAAGGGTTCAATCTTACGTAGATACATACAGTATTTTTGATCCTATCTTCCATTCGCATGGTTCAAGAAATTAGATGTGACGGCTGAGACTTTCTCAGCTTCTCTCTACCACTGTTACTTTCTTTCACCTCTTCAGTCTCTCTCCCCGTTGGCCACGGCAGGGAAAATGCCACGCTTCTGCGAAAAGATAAAAGCAAAGCTGAGAACAGAAAAGTGGTAAAAGATGTGACAGGTAAATGTGAAGTGTCGTTCGTTGTTTGCGCTTGCTGTTTGTTTGAAGAGTTCAAGTGGAACCAGTTATCTGCATCGCACATTAAAAGACAATTTACTCACCTTCATGTTGTTCCAAATGTGCCTTCATTCTATCCAATTGGAGAAAGTCTGAAAAATTTATTTCAAGGCAGTAACATTAAATTGGGAGAGGAGCTTTCAAGGTTCAAAGAGACTGAAAAAGCATCATGAAAGTGTCACAAAAGTAGTGACTTATGCATTTATACATGTGAGCCTTCTGGAGCCACATAATAGCATGAGATGAATGAGCAAACTAATATTGAAGTTTTTACTGAATGAGAATCATCTGCCCTTGGTTTCACCGACATATTCTTGGGAGCAAATTAGAGATGTTTTCTTTTCGGCTTAGTCCCTTTATTAATCTGGGGTCGGTACAGCACCAACTTTTCCAGCATATGTTTTACGCAGCGGATGCCCTTCCAGCTGCAACCCATCACTGGGAAACATACATACACACTCATTCAAACACATACACTACGGACAATTTCAGCTTACCCAATTCACCTGTACCACATGTTTTTTTTGGACTTGTGGGGGAAACCAGAAAACCCGGACAGAAAATACAAGCTCCACACAGAAATGCCAACTGACCCAGCCAGGGCTCGAACCAGTGACCTTCTTGCTGTGAGGTATTTGTGCTCCCCACTGCACCACTGTGCTGCTCTACTTTCATTATGCACTAGTGATTAGCACTACTTTTTATGATCCTTTAATTTGCTTTGGCATCATTTTTTGTAGCTTGAAATCATCAGTTCCTGTTCAGCATCTTCACTTTTCACTGCAAATATAAAGTCAAGAAAGTTTGGAACAGTGTAAAGAAATAATAACAAAGACTTCTCTTTTTTATAAGTATTAGTTTTAGATGAAAAGATGGGCTATCCCATGTCGGGCACAGGCCTCTCGCGAGCCCCAGAAAGACTCCTATATGAATTAATCTGCTTGGAAAGTTCCCTGCTCCGCCGTTCTCTCCCATCAGCCCTGTGATCTGTGTCTGAGAGGCTGTCAGTTAGATTAGTTACAGGCATCTTGCTGTCTCCACGCATGACGAGACACTTCCTCCATCCCACGGGCTGTGCAAGCCGGGCAGAAAAACAAGGAGCGATTTTGAGAAGCATCTCTTTAGCCTTTCCAGTGTGACTAGATTGCAGATGTAAGAGCAAAAGGGATCGCCGCGACTATCCCGGAAGCCTTGTATTATCAGCAGACAGACTGATATTTTTAGCATGAAGTGTGAGAGATGACCTTAACTGAGCTGGCTGGCCTCTGGGTGCGTGCGGATCACTAGCCTGAGGAAAAGAGCACACGGCGTGATCATGTCTCAGCCATTCCAGATGCTGTGTTTATTTAATGACTGCATCAGCAGGGAAGTGGTATATTTTCAATATCAATCACATCCCTGGCATTTAGCCCTACTACTTGGTTTCAGCAACTGCACTTGTAATATGAACTGTGCATTTATCATTCCCATGCGCCATGTCCTATTGCTCTTCTCGTTCAGAAACAAACCAGCAATAATTATAACACCAAAAGAGATGAGGTACTTTACAGTTTTTGCATTGTAGATCATCAAACTGGTTTATAATCAAGCAAAAAGGAAGAAAAAAAAAGAAAAAAAAAAACGTCCATATCCATTTCATGTTCCTAAGCACAAATGTTTAATTTATGGTCTTTGAGTTATGCTGATGTTATTAAAAATAACATTTCCATTTCGCCTCATAGAGGTAAATGAATTATGTAACTGCAGTCAGTTTAATGTAGCATTTTGTCTCACTTGTGGATACGAGAATATCCTCTTTCTAGAAAGCACTAGACATGCATGGCATGTATTTAAAATTGAACGAACAGCAGCATCGGTCTGAAGTGTTCATGAAATTTGTATTTATTCAAATGAACTACTTACATTGTAAGAGGTTAAAAGAGGTCCCAATCATGTTTGAAGGTAGGACTGCACAATTAGTCACAATCTTGATCACAATTTTAACTGCTTTCTTTTAAAAATAGTCATCTAATGTACAGTCGCAGGACAGTTTATTAGGTATACCTGTCCAACTGCTTGTTAATGCAAATTTTTAACTCAATGCATTTAGGCATGTAGACATGGCCAAGAAGAATCCCTGTAGTTCAAATCAAGCATCAGAATGGGAAAGAAAGGTGATTTAAGTGACTTTGAATGTGACATGGTCTTTGGTGCCAGACCGGCTGGTCTGAGTATTTCAGAAACTGCTGATCTACTGGGATTTTCATGCACAACCATCTCTAGGGATTACAGAGAATGGTAAAAAAAGAAAAAAAAAATGTAGTCAGTGGCAGTTCTGTGGGTGAAAATGCCTTGTTGATTTCCAGAGGTCAAAGGAGAATGACCAGACTGGTTTGAGCTGATAAAAAGGCATCAGTAACTCAAATAACCACTCGTTACAACCGTGGTATGTAGAGCAAAATTACAAGAAATTACAGAAATTTTCTTGAATTAAATTGTCTGGTAAATTCCTGTAATTTAACGGATGTTATTTTACATTCTTTCCAGCATTCCTGCTGCCTGAAAAAAAGTATAATAATAAAAAAAAAACTTATAATACCATTTTTTTTTTTACAGTGTACTTGTACATCAAGGTAGCATTTAGATAAAACAGAACACTTGCGAAAATACTCGATACAGAGGAAAATAACATAATGCACTGCCAGCTATCGTTTTGGAGGTGTTATTGTAGAGCGACACAAACAAGCATAAGTATAAATGCACAAGTCATGCGCTGTGGATTATGACGATCTCTCGATGCAGAAGTATAAACTAGCCTTCATTAATGTCTACACCTACCACTTACAGTTATGTAACAACAATAATTATTCATGTACAGCCCCACAAAAAATATACTATATTAATGTGCACATGCTAAGTGGCCACAGCTGTAAACATTGTTACCTTAACCCAACCTACTTGATGCATAAGACCCTCTGAGGTCTCCTGGCTGCAGCAATATACTGTATACCTGGAGTCGGCCTACAGTTTTATTCAGTCTTCCGTACCTGGAAACTATGCTCTCTCTATCTCTCTCTCTCTCTATCCCCCCCCCCTCTCTCTCTCTCTCTCTCTCTCTTTCTCTCTCTCTTTCTATCGACTGCAAAAATTGCTGATGATCAGAATACATAAACATGTATATGTTGAAGCTTAGCAATCTCCACTGTGATATTCAGCTCAAATGAAAGTGTCAAAGAGCCGTGTGTTCCTCACAAAGCTATATACTGTAGCTATATCTGCAAGCAAACCTACTCAGTGACAAACTGTAATACATTCCACCATAAATCCCAACCCTACTGCTTTAGCAACCCCTGTACAATACAAGGTGTTTTGGTCACACTTTACAGTTTGGGTTTAGTAATATGCAGTAATTCATGTTTAACTAATGCATAGATAATCTGGGCGAATGACTCATGAAGAACTAATAATATAATTACCCCATAAATGACTCATAAAAGTCCATTAATTAATACATTAATTGCTATGCATTATGTATTTATTTAGCATATGCGTATAATACTAAGTATTGTGTAAATGAAGGTTTTAATTAGTGCAATGGGTCAAAGCTGTGCTTTTACTCTTCATGCTGTCTACTTTAATGATTAGCTAATGATTTGCAAAGATATTATGTTATGACTTGTCGAGGGACATGATGGCATTTAATTAATGGCAATTCATAGTATACTTACTGTAGTTATAGATATATTCTTTATCAGCTGCTGATAAGAGTAATTATACATAAAGGATTTATTTATTTTTTAAGAAAAAAAAATATAGAAAATAAATTGTGTTATGATTTAAGCATTTTTTGTATGAAAATATGTACAAAATATGAAAAAAAAAATTACTGAACAGGGGCATGCTAATATAAAAAAAGTCAGCGGGTTTCCAATTCATAAGTGTAAAATATTGAAAAAAGATAAATTAGGAAGCGTAAAAATGCATTTAAAGGGGGGGGGGGGGGTCCACCTAGATATCATATTTTAAACTTTAGTTAATGTGTAATGTAGCTGTGTGAACATAAACAACATCTCTGAATGTAAGATACTTAAAGTTCAATGCAAAGGGAGACAATGGTTTTTACAGAGTTAGCAAAGCCTACAGCGAAAGGACTCAACACAAAAACAGAAGTGCTTACAGTTTAATTTAATTATGTTCCAGACATTTATAAAATATAAATCATCACCTTAGAATTATAAGGTTCTATTTGCGTTCTGAATGATTGTGAGATATTGAGCTTCAATTTTTTTCCATTCCATAGCAAACAGTATGTAACAGTTGTTGTAGTTGTTTTTTTTAAAGTATTAAAACAACCTATAAAAAACATCCCATAATAAAAATAAGTAGTCATTTAATAACAATGTCAATAACTAAATTTTGACGAAAACTTTAGATAGAACCTTATAATTCTAAGGAGAGGATATAGCTAGCATTTGACAAAGGACAGCTTCCAGAAACTCTCCCTGTTCAGTGCTGGATTCGGCTAAAAACTCCTCCAACCGACGAAGCTGTGGATTGTGAGCCACAACTTGTAAGTATTTTCATTTGTTAAAATTGATCAACTACATGCACAGTATCTAGGGTTAATGCTATGTTGTTTGTTGCTAGGACGTAAACAAGGAGGTAAACCACGGAAAATGCTGTTTGACGCAGCTAAGTTTTACTATAATTCATATTTATTAGTGAAACCGCAGTAAACATCCACAACCTTCAGCTGCTCTGACGACTGTTTACAGAGTGCAAAAGCATGCACTTGTAGGGGCGTGATGGGGTGATGTGGAGCCAATACACAAATCAATTTATTATGTTAGCTGACTAATCAGAGCCTCTTGAGGGCGGATCTTTTAAAGGTTGTTTTCATGTTAGCTGACTAGCTGTATATAATCAAATTAAGATATGTGAAAAAAATTACATGATTTTCTACAAGTAAAGCAAGAGCATATGTTTCTTTGTATCTAATAACCACAACTAAGCCTTAAACATACACTGTGGACCACCTCTTTAAGCTTTCGAGTAAAGCATTTTACATAGGGTATGGATTCTGTTTATGTAAACAGAGCATGACACTACAGCAAATAGGCTGAACCTTTTTAGATGAAATTAACTTAATTTGTGCTTCCATAAAAGTGTTTAATTCAGTTTGAACATAACAATACATTTGGAAACAGAGTTTTAAGGAATAACTTTAATTCAATTTGATAAAAAATTTTAGGCCTTGTTGTTAAAACATCTAGAATCATATTGGAATATACCAAATGTCCCAGCAAGGGGGTTTGACATCAGCTTAATTACTAAATGCTGCTTAATAATTGAATAAAACATTAAAACAAAAAAATAAATATATAGTCCAAATATTTCAGTGAATTACTTTTACAGTTCAAGGTTTAGAAAACATCTTTAGTTCAGCATGAAAACAAGTCTTTGTAAACTGCTCATCATGATAGAAAAACATTGAGTGTGTGTGCGCGTGTTTGCAGCATTATTTGTTTTCTGTTCCCCTCGACATGGGGTATAATTAAAACACTCAGCTGTTATTGACTCACGGTAATTGCTCACAATAGATATCATAATAAGATGTTTAGACAATTGAATATAAATAGCTGTGCTTTAGTTTGCCTTTCCACCTAACTGTCAGCTCGCGGTGCTGAAGGGGATTGTGAGTGTTTTAGTGAGTCCAGCACGTCCGTGGAGGTCTTTGCTTCTTTTAACCTGCTCCACCAGTGTGTGTGTTTGCTTTCCTGCTTGCTCTGTTTGCGGATGCATTTTCCGATTTGGTTTTAAACAAGGACAGATCCCTTGTGCATATATTCCTACAGATAACCGAGTGACACTGACCCAGATTGATCTAAAGTCCAGGCTGAGGACAGACCAGACATTATTTAGAAGGCCACTGTTAGCATTTCCTATGTCCTTTTTGAACTGAGGCACACACTTTATTATATTAAAAGGCATAGCTCACATAAAACTTTAAACTCTGTGATCATTTACTGTCCACTTCTTCGAAACTAGTGTTGTTTAATGATTAATCGCGACTAATCACATAAAAAAAGTTTGTAATTACATTATAGCATACATGTGCTCTATGTATGTATGTGTGTATATATGTTTGTATGCAATAATGCACACATACACTATATATATATATATATATATATATATATATATATATATATATATATATATATATATATATATATATATACACACTTTAGTATATTAGTTCTGAGCAAAGATTTAATCGCGATAACCGCTTCCAAAATAAAATGTGTGTAGCGTGTAAGTTCGAACATCATGCCATGGAACAGCTTAGAACCCTATTGTCCAATTACATTTGGACCCTTAACAAGTGGGAAGCACATATGCAAACTGTTTTAAGTCTTACACCTTCACCTGATTTGGATGTAAATACCCTTAAATGAAACCTGATAGTCTGCAGTTAAAGCGCATCTTCAAATACATTGTCTTGGTGTATAGAGCCAAAAATGTTACAATTGTGTCAATGTCCAAATATTTTTGGACCTAACTGTATGTATATATATATATATATATATATATATATATATATATATATATATATATATATATATATATATATATATATATATATATATATATATATATATATATATATATATATAAACAGGGGTGTCCAAACTCAATGTCCTACAACGTTTACAACCCCAATCAGGCACACCTGGGCTAGCTAATCTACAGTAGCTCTTACTAGGCTTTCTATAAACATCATTGCAGGTGTGTTGAGGCAAGTTGAACTTAAAATCTGCAGGACACCTATAATGTAAATCCCTGATGTAGACTGACACATGCATGCATATTTTTTAGAAAATATTTATATTTAGATTTTAAATATATATATATATATATATATATATATATATATATATATATATATATATATATATATATATATATATATATATATATATATATATATAAAAAAAAAAAAAAAAAAAAAAAAAAAATATATATATATATATATATATATATATATATATATATATATATATATATATATATATATACATACATATATATATATATATATATATATATATATATATATATATATATATATATATATATATATATATATATATATATATATATATATATATATATATATATATATATTTCGGGGATGACAGGTTTCTTGTCTAGTGTGTTTTATAGCATTTCTGCTTTATTATGGAGTACATTTTTAGCAAAAGTTGTCTTTTTTTTCCTGTGGTTGGTGCTGTTAGCACATATGCTTCAGACCAAGAAGTCAAGATTTTAACTGGTTAACATGTGCTGGTTAGATGCCACAACTACCCTCCACCATCTGGAAGCAAAAAGCATTTTCATTTATTTAATTTAGTATTTTTTTTCAAGAGTCTCTAATGTCTTCAGATGCTGGATTTACATTAGTTAGCTCTATACAGTATAACAAATAGCATTTATTGTGTCGGTTTTCATTCTATTTAAATACTTATAATTTATACTGCAAAGGTGTGCTTCCAAAAAAAAAAAAAAAAAAAAAACTAAATGATAGGCACCACAATGATTTACCTACTTTAGTTAAACAGCATAATATATTTCTTATATATTAAGAAAAAAAATATATAGTCAAAAATAATAAAATTACCAGATAATGCCCTTGAGATTTAAAGATTGACCAACAGTTAGCCTTTTCCACTATTTATCTAAATTTTAAAGCATTTGTCCATATCAAAGAGTTATTAGTTTGTAATTACAAATAAATGGTGCTATGTATTTGTTTGCTTGTGGAAACATTTGCATTATGATAACAAAGCATAATAATAAACATAGACATTTTGCTTTAATACTGTGGAAATGAATAATAAAATATAATATACTAAAATATGATACAATATTGCAATTTTGGAATTCATATATTTGTTTTAGGATACTTTGAAAATGAATTTTATTTGAAATTGAATTCCTCTGTAACTGTAAATATAGACTGCATAGTTAATTTATAGTGTGTACTGAAGGGAAAATGTTATATTACATTAGCCATTTTTGGAGGGCTCCTAAAAGTGTGAAATATTTGTTGTCTTCCATATCTAGATTCTCGCTAATGAAGGGTTTAGCAGATTTCAAATAGTGTGCAGTCAATGCCAACCGTGCAAATGTCACTGAGATTAACAGCCATGTTCATGAAAACATTTGAAAGCAGATAAATAAAAATAAACAAGTAAATAAATTAATCTGCAAATGATGCTGGCAAGAAATAAGCATTTCCTTCCACCAAAATATTAAATATTTGTCATATATGCAACATGTACTTCAAAATATTGCAAACATGGACCATTGAAATTGAAAATATGTTCATATATCATGAAACATGTTACCAATATATCTACTATATATTTGTTCCAAAGGTTGAAGAAATTATGTAAATGGCTGTTTTTGATAGTTTTTTAATTACATGCTGTGTCATGTTTATTAGCCCTCATAAGAGATTACATAGAGAATATACATTTTCAAAGTATTTTCAAACATAATAGTTTTTTAACTAATTTCTAATAACTAATTTATTTTGTCTTTGCCATGATGACAGTACATAATATTTGGCTAGTTGTTTTGCAATATGCAATATCCATTGCGTAAAACATATGCTAGAATAGTTGGTGGACCCCTTATAAATAAGGACCTAAGCAGAAGAAAAATGAATAAATTTATATTTGTTCCAGTGGCTGAAGAAATACACGTAAATGGCCATTTTTGCTGGATTTTGAAATTTATGTTGCAAATATAACATACAGCTGAAGTCACATTTATTAGCCCTCCTGTGAAATATTTATTCTTTTAAAAATATTCCCCAAATGCTCTTTAACAGAGATAATACATTTAAAAATAATTTTAAACAATAGTTTTATTGACTAATTTCTAATAACTAATTTATTTTGTCGTTGTCACGATGACAGAATGTAATATTGTATTAGCTATTTTTGCAACATGCTAATATTCAGCTTAAAGTGCAGTTTAAATGCTTAATTGGGTTAACTAGGCAGGTCACTGGACAACAGGACATCTGGACAACTTGTATGTATCGCAGTGTATCAGATTTCTACATAGGTTGTTTTCTTAGAGACCATTGTTTTATACAGCTTTCACTAAAATTGTAGACTTTTTTTTCCCCAAAAATACATTAAGCTTTGGTTTCAACTCCAGCTCCCATCATGTCATGCTCTCAAAATGTCTACTTTACTAGGATATCAAAAAATAAATACTGTTCATGCTTTAAGCAAAAAAAGTGCTGTACTAGTAACAGTACAGTATCTGCAGAAGCAGCCAAAAGTTGTGGAGACTGAGCGTTGTCGTGTCTGCTTGAGGTACGAGACATGTGAGGGTTTTTGGCAGTAACAGGTGTTTCACATTGTGTTAGCGTGGTGCTGGCACTCGCGGCTCCTGAGGTAGGATGTCTTTCTCTCCGAGAGCTGTGTGAGTGACATCAGGTCCCCCTGCGGGCTCAACGTCTGGCTCTTCTCCGCGCGTTCCCCCTCTCTTCTCCTTCCTCCGTCTTCCTGACAGAAACACAGGACTGAGGGAGCGTGAAAGTGACCGTGCTCCTGCAGCTCTGTCCAAACAGCCCGTCAATTAGCCGCCCAGTTCCGCTGTCGCAGGTCTCCACAGATTATTGAACCGCTGAACTACCGATACATAAAAAGCCTCAGCCTTCAACAGTTTATCTCTCCTTCAGCACAGAGACGCAAAGCTACAAAAGCTGGAAGGCGAGACACTTTAGTCAAAAATACAGTGCTTTTCTTGTAAACACCAGTTTATTTTGATGTTTTGGGATTTTTTAAAGTGTTTTATTTCTGTCCATTGTAAAGAAAACATTTAGAATACTACCTAAAACAGTTTAAAAATGTATTTTTGTTTGCATATTTTAAGTGGTTGTATGGTTGTGCCTGTTTTCTTTAAATTATTTTCTTCTCTGCACTGAGCCACTCGAGCAACACTTACATACACTTATTAACTTCACAGTTTTATTCATAACTATAATCTGAGGGATTTTAAAGAGGTATATGTTCATACATAATTTGCCTGATTTATTAAATGCAACATGTTATTTTACAAATTTATTTATTTATGGTTGCTTGTGGTATTTGCATTAATATTCATGCAGTAGGCATGTTCTTTTATCTAAAATGACCTCCAGTGCATTTTAGGTACATATTTTATTTACTTATTCGTTCATTTTTCTGTTTTTGCTTTCACTGGGAATAAACCCAAAACCTTGGTATTACTTTTTGAGAATTTGAACCACAGGAAAGATTTATGGAGTGACTAGAAGAGATGGCTGCAAACCACTTTATAAAAACCTTTGACTCTAAAATAAATGTGGAATCTGAGGATTTAAAAACAAAAAATAATTATTGAGAAAACCTAAGTTAATATCTTAATATATATCAACACAAAAATATCTACACGCACATACACACACACACACACACACACACAAGAACTTGTTCCTATATCCTGGGGGCGATCTTATAGACCAGCCTGATCTAGAAACAGTTAGTTCGTCGAGTTCAGTCGTACGAAAATGTATAATTTTAAAAAGGAGCCGTGGTACCCAATCATGGCCCTAAACCCAACTGTCATTGGGGGATGAGCAAATCGTAATAAATTTTATGAAATGAGATTGTATGAATTCATAATAATTAGCCACAAATGTATGTGATTTAGCCACAAATTCATAAGATTTAGCCACTAAAGCAAAAGTTACGAATTGCCGTGAGTTCAGTTATACAAACATGTACGATTTTAAAAAGATGTGGCCCTCAACCCTGTCCCTAAACCCAACCATCATTGGGGGATGGACAAATCATAATAAATTTTATGAAATTCAAATTCAAATTCCTACGATTCAGCCATGAAATCTTACGATTTAGGCACTAAATCAAAAAGTGAAAAACTGCCATGATTTCAGCAAATTCAGTCATAAAAGTATGATTTTAAAAAGGAGGTGTGGCACCCAACCCCGCCCCTAAACAAATCGTACTAAATTGTACAAATGAGATTGTACAAATTCATACAAATTAGCCACTAAGTAAAAAAGTTAGGAATTGCTATGAGATTCGATATAAGATATATAAATGTCGTATAGGCATAATGAGTTTTTACTATACAAATGTATAATCTGTCCCCTTTTCCCCTAAACCTAAGCTTATGGGAAACAATCTGTATTTTTACATCTTCAAAATCTAAATTTTGGTTGCCACGCTGTCGCATGTCCCCGTGAGTCTGTGTACGTTGAAGTTTAAGTCCACACCGGCACATGTGCCCGTGAGTCTGTGTGCATTCATGTTTAAGTCCCCACTGGGATATAAACAAGCATGCATACACACACACACACACACACACACACACACACACACACACACACACACACAAACAAACTTGTAATACAAGTGAAAATGTTTGCCATTTTTGATGCAGTCAATGAACTGGGGACACATTTTGAAAAGAAATGTCTTGCTGTAAATACATGCATAGCTACCTTTTGCTATTTTTGTTTATGGTAGTATGAAGGTGACAAGGACAAGCAAAATGCACGCAAACACACACACACACAACCCAATCACAGCATAGCTGTTTAAATCCCTAGCAAATAGATCAGCGGTTTTTACGCTAAACAAATCATCAGCAGCAGCAGCTTCCCATAAGACAAACCACACCTGAGACCAGTCTCTGTGTTACCAATGCACTCGAAGGGATTACCCATTCCTCTCATCATCCTGTGATTTAGCCAGCCGACTGCATCCAGAAAGTCTACAGCTCAAGGGATAGCTTTAAACATAGGCAAAAAAAGTAGGGCCTCTAATGTTTGGACGCTGTAAACTCCCCCTAGAGTCCCCCGAAACATTAGTTCCCACTTACATTTGTCTCTTTCTGACAAGCTGTCCGGCGAGCTGTTGGAACGAGTGTATGTGAGCGAGCGGCGGGTACGTGCTTCATCATATACTGATAGACTTGGAGGAGAAGATTGATAGTAACCCCTAACTTAGGCTGTTTGCTTCACCCTCCCTCCTAAATCAATATATTCCTCTGTCAGATTGCTTCCCAGGCCTTTGCACGGCATGACTAATTATCTGGTTCCTTCGGTTTTGGCGGGAAGTCTGCTGTGGTTGATAATGAGGAAAACCTCAGTCGTATGGATACATTTGGACCTCTGCGTAAATGCAAGTGTGCCAATGAAATAAGCTAATGCTGTGCGCTTTTCTAATGCTGTAAGATGGATATACTCTTTGGCGCGCTGTTTACATATGCCGTAAGAAATTCAGTTTGGGCTTATTTTTCATTCAGAACTTCCTCTTCCCCGTGGCTTAGAGGCAATAAGAAAGCGATAAGCCCTGAAGAGGAGCACAGCGGTCGTCTGTCTTTAGTATCTGACTGGATTTTAATCGCGCCGCGCGACGAGTTTCCAGTTTCCGAGGCACACATCAAATACGTCAACACAAATCATAGCTGTCGCTGCAGGTCACATTTAGGGGCGGTTTTGCAACATGACTTTCATCTCAGCCTCTGCAAACACATTGGAATATCTGGAGCTTTTAAATAATGACAGATTGTATGCAATAGTTTTATAATACATTTTGAAAGATTAAATAATTTAAATCTGTTACTTTTATTCAGCAGGGATGTATAAAATGTGTCAAAAGTAGCAGTCAGGTTTTTTACTGTGTCGTATGTTTTCAGATAATTTCAAATACACTGTAAAAACCAATAAGTTACAGTAATTCACACCATTTGAGGAAACCGATTACAACAAACCATTTAAGTTCAAAAACTAATCTTAATGAGTACTGTGAACTTAATACATTTGAGTAAATAAGCAATTTGGCACAGTAAAACATGGTAAATAAAGATAACTCAAACCAGCTGAGTACTGTAAAACCCAATAAGTTAAGGCAACTCAAACCGTTTGAGGAAACAGATTGCAACAAACCATTTGAGCTAAAAACAATAAATGTATATGAGTATTGTGAACTTACTCCATTTAAGTTCAAGTAATGAGGTATTCAATTCACTCATTACCTTTAACACTGAGTTTAAAACTTTTTTCAAATGAGTAGAATTAACTTTCAGTAAATTTTGAGTTAACTACACTCATTTGATAAAGTTGACATTTGGGTTTTACAGTGTAAATTATATTTTTTTTCTGAACTTTATATCAAAATGCCAGAGATTCCAATGTAATAGAGCATTTAACAATAACAAATTTCCCCTGATGCTAATCTTGAGCATAACCCGAGAGAAAAACAATTTATTTTAACATTTACTTTCCTTTAATAGTGAGAAGCAAAGCAAGCTAGAAACTACAACTCAGCTCAAACTCCTTATGTTTGAGTTCTGCTAAAGATAATCAGTTATTCAGTTTAAATTAAAAAAAAAAAATTGTTCTGTTAAGTGCAATAAACTTTAAGTAATATTTAAGTAATATTTGTTTTATCTTGTTTCATTTTATACATCTCACTGTTTCACAAAAATGCGAAGCAGCTAACCAGTTTTCAAGTTTGAAAATAATAATGAATGTTTCTTGAGCTTCAATATATCACAATACAATTATTTATGAAGGATCATGTGACAATGAAGGCAGTGTTAATGATGCTGAAACTTCAAACAAAACATTGAAAAACGTTTCAACATTGAAAAAGCAATTAAATCCTTTAACGAAAAAACTTAATTTTGGTGGTTTTTGATCAAATAAGATAATGAGTTTATTGATGGGAATAACAACTATATAAATAAACAGCGATACTAACGGCAATATTTTGTTTAGTAACGAGTAATCAAATCAATTACTTTTTCCCCCTATTACAATGCCATTACTGACAATAACATGCATGTTACTCTAATTGAAAACACTGAAGCAGTTTTCATGTAAGCAGCGCCTTTCTCAGCCATAGGACCACAAGCTGGGGCAGGACACATAACCAACCAGTGATGATGATGATGATGATAATTGGAGTGTCTGTGAACGTGGTGTAACTGAGAATGTTATGTTTGGCTTAAACAGAGCACATTTCCATCGTTTGCCAATCTGAGGCAGAGTAGTGCAGGTGTTCACACACAAGCACACACCCAGTCAGTCGCACACACCAACGACCAGGAGTCAGAACAACGGCAAATCCAACAAGTTCAAAGATAGCTTTCACATGGAAATAAAAGCACTACTTTCTTCTTGTTAAGGTGAAAGGCAAGAATGTTTATGTTAATATTTATAATGATATGTTGAATTTGATAGCTGTTTCTCACATTGTCCCACAACAACATTAAAATAGTCCTGATAAGTGTACAATGTTTTATCTTTATTTTTTTTGTCATTTGACAAATAGATGTTTTTAAAGTAACACACTAGTTACATTCTGTGGTAATAAGTTACTTTTTTTAATTATGTAACTCTGTTACTATTTGTATGGAGTTACTAGTAACTATAACTAATTAAACTTTTAAAGGAACGTGCCCAACACTGATTGAGATACATACAGATCTAGACGTCTCTCTCAGCAGCATGGACTTCTAAATGTGTCAAAATCTAGAAATTTGTAAATATGCGGAAAATATATTTCCAATGTATTTCAACATCTCATCAGAAGACAAAACAATACTTTACAGACAGTAAATATAGAGGTCTTGAATTACATTCAGATGCCATTTATACTAGTGTGATTTCATTTTAAAATTGTGATTTAGAATGAAAACACTGCTCATCCAGGCTGGCATTTTCAGCCCATCTACACTGCCCTTTCCAGTACTAAAACTGGGTCTTTAGCATTCTCAAAATGTTTATTTTTTTGTGGGGGTGAAGATGCTAGAGTACACTGTAAAACATAATACCCTATATCTACTAAATAAAATCGGGGTAACATATTACAAGCAATTTTACTAAATGTATTTAGCAAATATGGATTAACAATTGATTGAATAAGCTTATTTAAAAATAGTCATCTAAAATGAGTAAGCGCAAACAGAACTTAAAAAAAGCTAATCTAAACAAAATTATTTATTTAATTGAACAGAAAAACCAACATATTTTAATGAAAATCTACACAATAGGGTGCCATGGTGGTGCAGTGGGTAACACGACCGCCTCACAGCAAGCAGGTCACTGGTTTGAGCCTCGGCTGGATCACTTGGCATTTCTGTGTGGAGTTTGAATGTTCTCCCTGTGTTCACATGGATTTCCTCCGGGTGCTCTGGTTTCCACCACAAGTCAAGACACGTGGTATAGGTGAATTGCAGGCTAAGTTAAATTGGCCATAGTGTATGTGTATGAATGAGTGGGTATGGATGTTTCCCAGTGATGTGTTGCAGCTGGAAGTTCATCCGCTGCGTAAAACAAATGCTGGAAAAGTTGGGGGTTCATTCCACTGTGGTGACCCCTGATTAATGAGGGGACTAAGCCGAATAAAAAAAAGAATGAATGAATGAATCAATAATAAAATTGGCAATAAAATTGAGGTAACAGATAACAAGCAATAATATTATTTTAATTCAACAAGTACAGATTGAATAAAAAATGTATTAAATTTAGCTCAAATTAGTGGAGCCTGTTCAACAGTGTGGAGCCACAAAACAGATCAACAGCAATCTCATAATAGACAACATGTCATATAATACACAATTAACTTATTAACTCACAATCTTAAAAATGACTTTGATTATCTTTTTTTTTTTAAACAGCATAGTTTCAAACAACTGACATTAAACAATAAACAATTTTGTTTATAAACAATATTTTAAAGTGAAATTTACGTGATTACTTTTTGTTTGACAATATCCAGATCTTAGGCAATGTATTATTATTATTATTATTTAATATCAAATGTATTATTTGCCAGAATAATGCAGATTCATTGAATCAAAGAGGACACATCAGTTCCTGGGAATGTAGATGCCAGTCATAACCATAACAAAACATGCGTTTTAAAACAAAACTTCTCTAATGTAAATGACACCATTACAGCCACAGTATTTGACATATTATTTTAGGGGATAGTTCATCCAAAAAAAATGAAAATTTAATCACCTTCTGCCCACCTTTAGGTGGTATCAAACCTTTATGTGTTTCTTTCTTTTGTTGTACACAATAAAATATATTATAAAGAAAGCTGAAAACCAGTAACCATTGACTTCCGTAGTAGGAAATATTTTGGTCTATAGTTAAACCAATGGTTAAAGATGTCCTTTTTTCCCCTTTGTGTTCAACAAAAGAAATACTCATAAAGGTTTGATACATGTAAAGGATGAGTATTTTTTTTATTTATTTTTTTTGTAATGTGAAATCTCCCTATTATCTCCTTAATATTAACAAGGATTCCTGATTTCAACACAAATCCCTTTTTAAATGTTTTCAAAACTAGTTTAACACATTTTTTGCAACAAAACCCCTACCATTTCTGATTGATACCAAACTGAGATGTTTTCATTTTGTGAGACTCACACTCAGGTAGAGGCTAAAAATCCTCTTAAACTGGAATAATGTAATCCAACCAGCTACAAATGCATGTTAAAAAAAATGAATCAGGCTTTGTGAACTGGCTTGTCCAGGTAATGGATGTTCATTTGTTCTCTGCCTTTGCCGTCATGATTTAATTACTGTGTGGAAAAAAGCAGCATATGTTTAAATATCAAATGAATCGCACAAGTGAAAATCTTTGTTCTGCTTAGTTCATGGAAATGTCAGAGCAGAGAGGGTAAAGCAATATTAAAGCGTAAAATAAAAGAACATAAATGTCACTCAGTGTATTCTGGTCTACCGTCAGCCGAGCATGAAGGGCTGGCATGTCTGCTTGGTTGGACGATTTACCTTGTGCTCTGAATTATGTCGAATGTCACACACTTGGCACTGCCTTTTGCTGATCTTTGGGGTTTGTTTGTACACATTAAGAAGCAGAGCGTACAGTTTCATGAAATTTAGGTTGGTGTTTGCAAGTCCTTTTTATGACAGGACTAATAGAAATAGCTAATTTAAAAGGAGCATCACAAATCTGACTTGACTGCAAAGACAACAATAATTCAGAGTATTATTCATTTGTTTGTTTGTTTGTTCGGTCACACATTTATTCATTCAAAACGTCTGTTCATCAAATTTCTGTTCATCAAACTGTCCTGAAAGTGATGGCTTCCACAATAAAATAACATAACATATTTTTTTTAACATAATATAAAAAATGTAATCATGACAAATATTTCTGTAGCATAAAATCAGCATATTTAAATGTTTTTTTTTTTTCTTTTCATATTAAAAGGACGATGTTAAACTGAAGACCATACCTACCAACATGCCAACATTTGTGTCTGAAATTCCAGGAGACTGGGGTGAGGAATGTTATGCAGTTGAGAATTGGAGAGGCTGGGTCGGTTGTGTTTGCTTTGTTAGAAACTGTACCATGGGTGGTGGTTGTGATCAGATACTATACTAAAGTTGAAGTTGATGACCGGAGGGTTTTACAGACACTGCAAAAAAAGATGAGGGGGTGAAATTACAGGAGTTTTTTTCAGGAGAAGTAATAAAATGGGAGGGTGGCGGAATATGGGTCTGAAATACAGGAGACCCAGGAAAAACAGGAGTGTTGGCAGGTATGCATTAAAATAATACAAAACAATGTGCCCATGGTAAACAATATTATTTACAACAGTCTATTTATATTGTTTTATATTATCTACTTATTAATTTAAGTTATTTTTTATCTTTACTGGTAACTTGTTTATTTATTTATTTATTTATTTATTAATAAATTAATTAATTCGTTTATATATGTTTGTTTGATTGTTTGTTTGTTTGTTTGTTTGTTTGTTTGTTTGTTTGTTTGCCCTCAGCATTGTGGGTTTGGTTCAAAATTGTCAGATATAAACTCACAATTTCTAATATTATTATTATTATTATTATTATTATTATTATTATTTATTTTTATTTTTTTTTAATTATTATTATTATTATTAATTCATTCAATTTCCTTTGGCTTAGTCTCTTGTCTATCAGGGGTCACCACAGTGGAATGAACTACCAACAATTCTGGCATATGTTTTATGCAGCGGATGCCCTTTCAGCTGCAACTCAGTACTGGGAAATACTCATGCACTCTCACATTCACATGCCTACTCATACACTACAGCAAATTTTGTTCATCCAATTCATCTGTACCACATGTCTTTAGACTGTGGGCGAAACTGGAGCACTTGGAGAAAACCTACGCCAACAAGGGGAGAATATGCAAACTCCACATAGAAATGCCAACTGGCCCAGCCCAGACTCAAATCAGCGACATTTTTGCTATAAGGCAAAAGTGCTAATCACTGAGCCACCGTGCCGCCCCTATTTATTTAATTTATTTATTTTGATTGTTTCATCCGCTTGTTAAGTGGTGACGTGCTTGTGACGTATGTAATACTGTTTCCGGGTCCAAGCCACCATTCATTTGAGTGGAGAAATCATTAGTTTATGATCACGTTTTATTCCTATCACACATTAAAGTTAATTATATATAAAATCATAGTGTACACAACAATCTCTGGGCTTGCTGCATAACAAATACCAAAAATTTTACAATTTATAAAAAAAATAATCACTTTCTGGCCATCGGATATTAGGCATGGACATAAATATTGCAATCGTGATCTTCGAAAGTATTAAATCGCTTTTTAAACGTTCATTATTACCATTTCATGAGTCTCCCCATTCAGTTGAATAGAGTGCTTGGACCCGGAAGCCGATTCGCTTGACGTCACACTTAACAAGCGGATTCTTTCTTTACTACATAAACAGAATTGTGAAAACTTTTAACTAAAATAGAAATGTGTAATTCTGAAGAAGCAGTCTGAATCATGAGATTTAACTTGCAATTGCAAGAAAAAAAGTCAAAATGATCATATTTTATAATATTATTTTAAAATATTAATTTATTTCATTGTTTAAAATTTGATCATAATGTCATTTTTTTTTTTTACTCACAAACAGCCCTTATTCATCTGTCCTTCTCAGCTTCCTGTCAGTCATCTCTCTGAAATGAACATGCTGCTGCTTTTACTCAGTGGTTTTCTTCATTACAATACATGTAAATAAAATCATCTGCTACAAAACTGCGAACACACTATCAACAGTTCAGAATCGAAAAGCTGCAGCATTGCCTGTGTACAATGAATCTAAATTTTGCCATCTAACAGACCGTGAGCCTTTTTGCCTCATGCTTGCACAATGAATCTAAATCTTCCTAGTCAAACAAAGAGCGAATATGTTCATCTCTGTTTTGAGCAACAAGCCCCTTTCCTTTAATCCTTCCCTCCGGAGATGAATGCAGAATGAATCTCTCTTCAACACAAGCTTCCAGAGGGGAGTCTGTTTTTTTATTTATTTATTTATTTATTTATTTATTTATTTATTTATTTATTTATTTATTTATTGTTTATTTATTTATTTATTATATTTTCCTTCGAGTATCATTGTATTAACGGATCATACTTTCAGCTAAGCTGCATCAATTTATACTTAATGACACTTTATTGGTCAATTGGTAGAACTGTTAACTGGCAATTTAACTGTTGAATTGTAAATGCAGGCACGTTTGTTTGATGCGTGTATTGTGAGTTTACTTGTATCCGGCTTGCTGAAAATAATCTCCAATAACTCTCTTGTAATTTTATTCAGTCTGTTTATTTGTTAGAACTAATAAGCCGCATTGCGTGTGCTAAATGATACTGAAAATGGTCCTGTGCGACTGTAATTATCTGGCAACAAGTGAGTCTTAATGAGGAGCTTAGAATGGGCCACTTTGGACAACTAACTATCTATAAAGGCCCCAGGCACACATCAACACACTCAAAATGATTCTTTCCCAAAATTAAACAAACTCAGCAGTTTAAATGTAACAAATTAGAGCTTTAACGCTAAACAAAGAAAAAAATATGGCCCAGCACCTCTGAGTTAGGTTTATCTTGTTATTTGTTTGAATGTTTTTTTTTTTTTTCACTGTTTATTTGTTTAAACAGTTGTTTACCAAATTGTTGAAACCTGTTTCCGCCATAAGCAGAATAAATAAAATAAATAAAATAAATAAAATAAATAAAATAAATAAAATAAATAAAATAAATAAATAAATAAATAACCAAATAAATAAATAAACAAATAAATAATAAAAAAACAAACAAGAATAAATAATTAATTAAATAATTAAATAATTAAATAAATAAAAAAATAAATAAATAAATAAATAAATAAATAAATAAATAAATAAATAAATAAATTTTATTAATTAACATTTTACCATTTTATTAATATTATCATTTATTCATTCTGTGGCAACAAACAAGCTTCTGTATTAAATGAATATAGTATTTTAGCATCTGACAACAAAACAGTAGTTTTTGATGCTGTTGTTACATTTCCTTTGGTGGAAACAATCTTTCATACTAAAGGATTTCTGCATCTGGCAACAATATACAGTGCTATAGGTTATGATGTCGTTAGTTAGGATATTTGAACTACTACTCTTTGAAGTAAAAGTATGATAAATATGCATTTACTGTAGTCTGCAAAGCTTACGGTAGACTCTCGTGTTGCTTGCACAATCTATATCAGTTTTTGATGTTGTTTGAAGCGCTTTAATTAAAGAAAGTCTCATTTATTATCTCATGCTGGATAATAATCTTATCCATCTGCTCCTTTTTTTTAGGTGTATTTGATATAAACTTAATTAGGTGTGAATACAGCATTACAACACATTGTATATGGACTAAATGTATACAAACTTCTTTGTACATTTCCTATTCAGTGTACTATGGCGTAACAATG
The DNA here is from genome assembly GCF_052040795.2 of Danio rerio. Classification (NCBI taxonomy): domain Eukaryota; kingdom Metazoa; phylum Chordata; class Actinopteri; order Cypriniformes; family Danionidae; genus Danio; species Danio rerio. Next base: position 11,612,027 of record NC_141029.1, read on the forward strand.
ACGTTCGTAGCGAGGTACGCAGCACATTAGCCAGTCATTCATCTCAAGGTTTCACCGATGTTGACAAACCACTCGACCTTCAGATGCATGGAAATGTCATCTAATTCATCAAGCTCTGCTTGATTTGCCACCCCTCATTTTCCCAACCAAGTACATTTCGGTTATGAAGTGTCCTGAAGAACACATTAGACTGTAATGAAGCCACTAGAAAGGACAAAATTACTTTGCATCATGCCGCACAGTGAAATGTAATGCAGCCTCTATTTATTCAGCTGTGTTCTTCAAAGCCCATAGCATGAAAAATGTACAGGAATGACCTTGTGAAGCACCAATTTTGCAGAATAAACAAAGTTAGGTGTTTATGCAAAGCCTTAAGCCTACTTGTTTTATGTTTGCAATAAAGCTATTAAATTAAATTAAAGCTGTAGTGTGAAACTTTCTTGAACCAAAAATCAAACTTCAAAACCAGCTAGTGTTTAAATATCTGATTAAATTTCATTTCCATTTTTTTCCACTTAGTCCTCTATTTATCAGAGGTCACCACAGCGGAATGAACTGCCAACTATTCTGGCATATGTTATATGCAATGGATGCTCTTCTAGCTGCAACCTAGCACTGGGAAACACCCATACATTCTCTCTCACACAGACACACACACACACACACACACACACACACAGACACACACACACACACACACACACACACACACACAGACTTATACAGGAACTATTTTTTCGTTCACAATAGGTCATGGTGATTCAGATTTTTAGTCAGGAAAAAATCAGGGAATTCAATATTTGGCTTAAATAGGAACCCTGATTCCAGCATATTTTAGGCGTGCAGGACAGTAGTGGTAGAATGATGGTTTAGTTTTAATTAAATTAAAACTGATTAAGTTCAGTTTAATACAAATGTAACATCTCTGCCAGCCCCAACTCAGCAATCCAGTGACGACAATGGAAAGGAATCATAACTCCACCAATTTTCTGAAATCTAGTATCCACCACAGTCTGACTGACAGGCACAAAAAAACTCCTCAAGACATTAGATTCATCGGCGCTAGGGATTTGCACCAATGCACAACCCTTGTAAACATGATGATTCCACAAACGACTGCAATTACAGCCTTCAAACAGAGATGGAGACAGAGAGGCCAAACTCACAGACTGCAGCTTTGAAATGACTGGTGGTGTGAAGCACCTGCAGGAGAAATTTGACCGAGTTTACAGCAGCCGGCAGGATTTCAGTGTTTATAATCAGGGTGCTGACATTCTGAGTGAAATTTTTCTGACACCTTTGGAGCTCTAATGGCTGAGGCTGTTTACTACAGTAAGCTGAACTCACACATACACGCACACACAGACACATGCTGTAGGCTAAAGCTGTTTGTGGTCACAGAACCAGCCAAAACACAACCCTGATGCGAATTTGTAAATCATAAGTGTGGCTCAAGCTACCCTGTCCCATTTTCACCCGAGTTTGAAGGACAGAAAGAAAATTGAGCCTTTTTTGTGTTACCAGATGGCTTTTTGTAATGCATTTTTACTCACTGACAGGATATGTGTGTTTCTCTGTCTTCTTTTAAAAAGGTTTTCCACATTCTCCCTCAGCTCTGAGAGTAGCGTCGGTAGTTCAGCGCTGGTGTCTGAAGTCTGTTGCTTTTGATGTGAAATTTGCTGTGTGTGATTCAAGGCCATGGTGGACGTTTGTGGTGTAAGAACTGCTGGCAGCAGCTGGGAGCCACTAAACGGCCACCCAGTGTTTTTGACACGTTCACAGGAAACACAATTCTGAGTTCGATATTCAGCTATAGTCTCTGCTGGACATTTTTTAGGTCCCAATTTTTAAGCAATCGGGGTCTGAGGCCACCAGAGGAAATGTTGAAATTTCACAGTTGTGTACTTTAATACTGCTATATTTCATTTTAAAGGGCACCTATGGTAAAAAAGATCTATTTTTCAAGTTGTTTGGACAGATCTGTGTGTTGTTATAGTGTATAGACCGTCATACTGGGGTGATATGAACACACCAAGTCCTTTTTTTTAAATTTAACTACCAAAAAAGGGTCGGCCAATTGGAGCTGTTTTCAAATCGATCGCACCATTACGTAGGTGTGCGATCTCCCCGCCCACCGAATTGATTGACAGCTGCGCGCATTAACATGTTCCGGTAGTCACGTGTTTATGTCAACAAGACCAGGCAGACATACGCAAAGCAACCGGGAATAAAAGGTCTGTTCTGTTCGCTAGGATCAGCAATCATCATCAAATGTGATTAAGAGTAAGTTTCACATGTTGAAAGTGTTTTAAAACAGAGTATGTGTGTAATTAATTACAGCGTTTTACTTCAGCTTTACTTCATCAGCACAGCCGCGTGTCAGAACAATTATAAAGGAAGACGCTTCAATCCCGGTTTGTGGAAGTTAAATCAGGTTTATTTTGTACATTAGCATAACAGATCCACACAGTACTTGAGGTTAGCCTTAACTAAGCTAAGCGCACTCTGTCTGTCTGCCTGCCTGCCTGCCTGCCTGCCTGCCTGCCTGCCTGTGTGTGTGTGTGTGTCATCTGCGGTGTGCGCGTCTGTGTGTGTGTGTGTGTGTGTGTGTGTGTGTGTGTGTGAGCGCGCGTTAACTTTGTAACGATATTGTGTGTGACTCATCAATGCAACTTCACAATACTGATTAGTAAAGGTTAGTTCTTACTGTAGTATCTCACAAACGCTACGTGAGACCTTCTTCCTTTAAGTCTGTCTGTTGTCTGTTGCAGCTGAGGGAGGAGGCATGTAGAAACAGTGGGCGGCCAGAACTCGTCTTAAAGGCGCAGTACGACAAAACCACCCCCTGCTGGAAATCAGTATAAAACAGCATCTTGTAAAAGGTATAATGAAAAATCTGATGAGTATTTTGATCTGAAACTTTATATACACATTCTAGAGACCAAAAGACTTATATTAAATCTGAAAATAGGGGTATCCTAGGTGCCCTTTAATATAGTATATTTTTGTTTAAATATTTTTTGTTGGCAGTAAGAAATATTTCCTATAGTTTGGGCCTAGAAAGAGCGTACTTGTTCACCTCAATATTAAATTGTTCGCCTAAAAATTAAACACAATTTGTAATATTTTAAAACAAAATATTGAGGTAACTTAAATTTATAACAAAATGCAATTGTTTGTTAACATTCAACTCAATTAGCATGGCCCTTAACCAAAAATGTTTGCGCTAAAAACAGTTTTTTATTAATTATTTAAATTCATTTATTTATTTATTTATTATTTTACTTATTTTTCACATTTGAAATTTGCTGAAAGTTTATCTAAATAACATTTATTTGATAAAAATACTAAAAAAAATATATTAATAAATCATGAGAAACATTTAATAGAATTCAACAAATAAGAATCAGTTTGTCATTAATTAAAAACACAATTTATTTAAAAATAAAACAATGTTTCTTAGTACATTTTTTAAATATATTTTTTGTTTAGCACCCCTTCTTCAAGAGAACATTTCTGATTATTCTTTGTGAAAGTATCAATGATTTTACTGTAAAACTAATCTTCAGCAGCTTTCTGAAGTGCACAAATTAAGCTGTAAGTTGGCAGGACCGACTGTTGCCATCTTGTAAACACGTCACAAAACCGATGTCATCTCACTAAAGGGTAAATAGGCAAGAAAAATGGGCAAATATGCATGGTGTGGGTAAACTGCAAGATGTCTGATTACTTTTTAACTTATGACTTTTTTTTTGAGTGAAATGCTTAACACTTAACATTAAGAGCAAGATGTTTTAGATGAATATTTTATAGCCTAGAGCTTATCAATCTGTCATTTTCTGAAGTGCATAAGTAAAATTATTAATATTACATTTCTTTTTCTAAATAGGATAAATCCATTTATAAATAAAATTCTAAGGCAAGAAGCTGGGTCAATTGGAGTTTCTGTGTGGAGTTTGCATGTTCTCCCCTTATTTGCATGTGTGTGCTCAGGTTTCCCCACAGTCCAAAGCCATGCGGTATAGGTAAATTGGGAAGGCTAAGTTGTCCATAGTGTATGTGTGTGAATGAGTCTGTATGGATGTTTCCAGAGATGGGTTGCTGCTGGAAGGGCATCATAAAACATGTGCTGGGTAAGTTGGCGGTTCATTCCGCTGTGGCAAGCCCGGATTAATAAAGGGACTAAGCTGAAAAGAAAATGAATGAATGAATAAAATTCTCTCAGAATATCACTAATTGGAAAAATGGAGAATAGCCTTGAATAGTCAGTGAGCACAATTAAGTGCACCTCATGCCATACTATTTGATAGATGTAAGAAATATTCCCAAAAAGCAATAGATTATGTAAAGCCACATAAAACTAAAACGTAAATACAGTATATATGCGAAGTTCAGCATCTAGAATTAACTGAGATGACCTGACAACGAGCAGCAGAGATCTGTCTCTCAAGTGGCCACACTTTTAATTATGCATTATTTTCAAGGCTTCATTCAAATTAAATAGATGAGTTATAAAATGAATCACCCTCTCAAAGATGTCATGAAGGGTAATATTATGTATAGTCCAACACCATTTTTTTTAATGTTCCAGTCTGTAAACACGTTTTTCTTGCTGTTAAGTTGAGCATTTTAACATGACAGTCTATGAGATTTGCTTCCTTTTGGTGCTCGCCTCTTGTGGTCAGTTGATGAACTGCAGTTTCAGTTACTTCCGTATTAGCTTTAACAAGGGAAAATGAGGCTTGAACTTGGCAACTGATCTATTCAATTAGGTATTTATAGTGTTAAAATATACTGTGGAACATAAAAAAAAAAATCATTATGTAGTATACTTTGTGACGTTTTTGTTTGTTTGTTTAAAATTGTAAAACATGTAATAGATTTTTAATTCCAGATTTTCATTGAGAGCTCATACTTTTGGATCTGGAACTTGGTATTGGAATTATTTCCACTTGATTGTATTTTTAACAAAAAAGAAAGCTAAAAATGCAATTATTAATATTACTATTATTGTTGTTATTATTATTATTATTATTATTATTAATAATAATAATAATAATAATACCAAACTCACGATAAAATTCAGTAGCGTATCTTCCTGCAGGCCAGGTTGTGACCTGTTTCAATCATAGCGTTGTCCCTTCACCTGACAGTGGCCCCAAAGATTAATTCTGTTTGTCCTAATGTATGGTAATGAGAAAGTTGTGTGGATTTGATTGTCAATAGCTTGAAATACGGCCCTGCTCCCTAAATGCTTGTGCCGTTCAATAACCTATTAAAGTTGAATCACAGATAAGTTGGCGTGCATCAGGAAAGCAATCTGAAATTTGTGCTGACATTGATCCAGCAGGAAAGGACCTGATGGCTCCGATTAACACTTGTGTCCCGGGAGAGGCAAAGAGAGATAGAGCGAGAGAGAGAGAGCAATGTCGACCTGTTAATATCGTGTCGTGTCTCTGCCTTTCCTCCTCAGAATGAGCTCTGTTTATGAGCTCCATATAAAATGTAAAAGCAAACAATTGTGTGACTCACCACTGAATTGTAAGAGGAATATGTCGCCGCTTTCTGTGGCAGGAAGCAGAACAAACAGATTGATTTCTGTTTGGCAAGTGTTGTATGCAGAGTACACTTGTTCATTTAAACGGGAAATCATTTTGAACAAAAGAAGAAAATTGCTCATTAATTAATATCAAATTAGCTACATAAGCCATTAGAGATCTGATTTTAAGAATGCTCTGCATTTGAAGAGAATTTTGCATACATAAAATCCTCTAACCCTAACATTTAATGTTGTTTTTGATTTAATTAATTTAGTTTCAATAACTCAATATGTAATCTATTTATTTGCTTCATTTAAAGGGACCTATAATGCAAAATCTACTTTTGGAAGCTGTATGTATAGTGTGTCGACACTATACATACTGTTATTTTGGAGTAATATAAACACTTTTTTAACTTATTAAACTTCTTATTAAAAATTTTCTGATGTTGAAATATGATTTAAATCCCAGTGATTTTGTGGCCCACCACAATGTGATGTAACAGTGCAGTTTTCCCCACCCACGGATGTTGATATTGATGATGTTGCATTTGCAACTGTGGGTCTCTGTTCCATCATATCTGAGTTCTGTCTGTCATTTTTCTGTGTTAATTCTGAAATCCAATCCTGGTTATTCTGCTCTGAAGAGACATGTTCTAAGAGTGGGTGGGAAGAAGCAGCTCATTTTCATTTAAAGGCACATGCGCAAAAACAGCTACAATTCCCTCTAATCCAAAATTTGACATTTCCTACAGGGTATAATAAATGATCTGATGGACAATTTGACCTGAAACTTCACAGAAACATTCTAGAGACACAAAAGACTTATTTTACATATTGTAAAAAGCCCCCATATTGGAGCTCTTCAAATTATTAAAGCAATTTAGGACAAAGGCTATTATTTTCTAAGTCCGTAACAACAGATAGGACAGCCTGATCTCATGAGGAAACATAACTATTTAACGTTTTGTCAGTTTAGTGGCTTATTAGTACAAGTTCAGTCATACAAAAATTTATGACTTGAGGCATGACATCCAACACCACCTCTAAACCTAACCATTGATGGGGAATGAACTGATCATACTACAGATGAGATCATACAAATTCATACAAATTATAGCCACTAAATCTAAAAGTTACAAATTCATGTGCGATAGCGTTGGATAGGAAGATGGTATTGCAAAAACATTCTAACTTAAAAAAAGGGGGGGCAATTTAACAGCTGTCCTAACTTTAAAAATAATTTGAAAGCTATGTGAAAAAAAAAAAAAAAACTTCTCAGTGAAAAATTGCTTAACTACAGTAGTCAACATTTGAAGTGGATCAAAATATTTTCTAAATTGTCCTACAACAGGCATGAGTGTGTTCAAAAGTATTAGTTATATACTTGAATTGACTTGCATTTTTTTTCTAAACAGAAAGAATACAATAAAATGTAAAATAAAAATCCCAAAATAGTGTACATACTGCAAATAAATTAACAAACAGCTTAGCCTATTAAACTAAAGAGCTATTATAAAGAAATTAAATCAAGTTACAAAATCTTATTAATATTTTCTTTACTGTATAAATGATTAAAGAGCAGCAAATGAAGCTCTCATTTAGATTTTTTTTTTCATTATATTAACTAACAGTAGTGTCACTTTAAAACTGCGCAGATCTATAATGACAGCATAACATTTTTATGCTAATTTAAGACAAAATTAGTTGTATTTAAAAGAAAACCCACCAAGAAAGACATTATTATTATTATTATTATTAATTTTATTATTATTTTTACATGTATATGTCTGTTCAAACGCACACCCAAAGCCCAGTGTGTCCACTTTCGCTCTGCTTCAAATCACATGTCATCTGTTTGGGAAACAGAGTCTATTTATCACTATGCAGCGCTTCTGACAGTCATGCACATGAACTGACTGTTTTGAGGATTGCATAGGAGGAGTGAAAGCGCCTTTAATGGTAAGGAAGAAGATCCCACTGTTTTCATATTCATTTCAAAGTGTATTTAAAAGTATTTTCAAGCCTAAATAAAATTAAAGAACAGAATAGATTTACATTTAAGAGGAAGGACGTGTCCTCTGGTGGTTCAGCAGTATGGCCTTCATAAAAAGATAAAAAAAATTTGGGAGAAAACGATAATATAAAAATACCTTTATGGGATGATAGCAGGATCAAATTTTAAAATACGGGAGAATCCTGAAAAAAAAAAAAAAAAACGAAGGGTTGACAGGTATCATCATATTCAGTGTGCAATGTTTTCTGCATTACAAATTTTATGATGGAAAAAAAAAATGACTATGACACTTTTGGACTTTACATAAAAAGCTTGTGCTGATATAAGTTTCTGTGGATTTAGCATAAGTAGCAACATAATGTGGCCAGAACAAACCTCACCTTTATCCTTGTATCATCTCAAAAGGTACATTACCAAAATAGCAAAATGTCAATGAGAGCTCCAAAACCGAAAATGACATCTCATCCCTTCTTTGTATTTTTGTTCGCTTTGTTATGTGGCAAACGATAAGGGCGTCATTTAGAGTAAATGCGTCTGTTAATGAGAGACCAGAAGCGTGGCTCGTGTTTACAATTGCCCTTGACATTCTAGTTGGGATTAAAGAAGAACTAATGGAGGAGCACCTCAGGAAGGATCCGTTAAAACCAGGAATAAATGTCACAGCCGTTCAGTCACAAATCATGGTGCAATTTCTCCTCTCTCTTTTCATCCTTCTTGACCTTCATGCCCTGTTCTTGGCAAAATGAAGAACATGTTAACATTTCGTTTATATGCATAAGACCCTTGAAAGGAGCCTAGAATCCCATTTGCCGAGTAGAGAGTGAATGTGTGTTGTGTGAAGGTGATACAGTATTATGGAGCAAACGTCATACTCCTCACTGTAAGTGAACGGTGAACGGAGGTTCTTGTCATAAAATCTTGACTAAAGGTGCTGGGTAAGGACTTTTAAAACTATAGTTTACTACTGCTTGTGATTTATAAGGTTGTACTATAATCAAAAGACAATCTTCAAAGTACTAGCTGCACTTTAGACAAATTCTTAACCAGTGTTGCTTAAATTATTTTAAAAAGTAATAGATTACAAATTACTGACTACTACTGGAAAAAAAAGATACTAGGGCCAGTCAGAATTTGCAGACATTTTTCGCTATTTCTGACATAATTTTTAAATAAATCTGCAGATTTATGCAGAATTATTTTGGGAGTATCATAACTATAAACATGAAATTGATTAATTTATGAAATAAATAAATATATATAATAAATAAAATATAACAAAAATAAATAAAATAATATTAATAATAAAAATATATAACTTTACAAGTTTTTTTTTTTATAATTAAATAAATATACATTTACAAACATTTACATAAGTACATACTGTAAATAGACTTAATGATGGGGAAAAAATCTCCAGAAATCTGCACGCACAGATTCTGTGTGGGCCTTCTAATTACTTCATGTAAAAATATTAATAATTACTTTACTTTAAAGTTACTTTTAAAACATACAAAACATAAAAAAATACAAAACAAATCGCAGCTCTTTCAGTAATTTTATATTCACTGAAAAACATTACACAGAGTTGATCACGACACCTTCACATATTCAAAAGACTTAAAGAGTTCACCCAAGACATAAAATTCTCTCATTATTCACTTGTTTCAAACCTGTTAGAAGAAAACTGGATACCTGTAACCGTTAACATCCATAGTATGAAGGCACTGCAGTGTGTGAGTGTTCTGTGTTTGTCTGAAGTAATTAGTCTACCGAAGTATGTATATTCCAAACTTATTTTGAAGCTGATTGGACAGTTCTTGTTACGTGACAAGTATGGGCAATATGCGCTCCCAATATGTGCACGAAAAAAGCGCAGCTCTATCAAAAATGACGAACTTGCACACACAAAAGACACTATCTGAACAATCCCATACTGTAAGCATCTACGTTTCTCTTCACATTCAGACTCCCGATCCTGCACAAATATCCAATTTAGACTATTTAGTTGAGCCACTGTGTTTTAGCTGAGCCATTTCTCCTTGGAGACAAGTATTGTACTAGAATGTTTTCTGTTCAAGTGCTTGAACAAGTTGCTGGTCAAGTCAAATGCAGTTAAAAGTTCTTTAGAGACTGGACATAAACTGTATTTCACAGCAATATTTTTGTTTTTACGGTTAATAAAATCAAAGTAATGTCTGTATTTACACTTGAAGAAGCAACCACACTCATCAGGAACCATTTCAGCTTGCGTCCACCTGCTGTTTAAAAGCGAATGCTTAATAACTGACATTGCAACAAAAAATGTGAAAAAAATAAAAATAAAAAAATAAGCATTTTTTCTTTAAAAAACTATATTTGTAATCTAAGTAATAGAATTACACTGACTTTAGAAACTGTAAACAAATTACACAAATCTCTAAAAATGTATGTAGAATATATACGTGTTATTTTGAAACACATTACACCCATAAGCAAATAAAATTATAAAAAAAATATTGTTATTATTATTATTTTTCTAGATGTTTTTTTATAAACCAATACATGTCTTTCTTTTTTCTATCTTGTCAATATAAAATTAAATCTAAACAATTTAAGTAGAAATCAAGTTAAACTTGATATATTTAAATATATAAATAAAGTATAGGAAAATAAATTGCAATTTGAAATAAATTAATAATAAATTAACTGCATTTAAAATGGAGTTAAAATACATTTTATTAAAATTAAATTAAAATCCTGAACAAAATTGGTGCCAAATTAATAATATAATATAATATAATATAATATAATATAATATAATATAATATAATATAATATAATATAATATAATATAAGGTCTGAACTAAACTGGAGCTGGCATATGCTAAAAATCCTGCTGCTTGAAGTTAGTACTGCCTAACAGTGACATTTAAAATCTTCAATTCTCAGTGAGATTTCTAATTGTTCATCTTAAACCCATCTCATCTCAGCTCAACAGTGGGTGCAGCTCACATAATCCTCTCCTCATTTCATCTGTAATTGCGTTGAACCCAAGGCTGATGCCAAGCATTTATTTACCTCAAGGCCACTGCATATTTCAGGCCGCCTTTACATATGAAGGCACGGCAGCGCTCGCAGTCCCTCTTTGACAACATTTGAGCGAATAATGAAACCACATAGAAATGAGTCTGTGAAACTGAGTGGAAAGCTTTAGATTATACATGAAAAGGCACCAGCACAGCAGGTGTAATGAAGCTCACGACGAGGTCACCTTTCTCTCTCTCTCTTTCTCTCTGTCTGTTTCTCGCTTTCTCTTTATCTTTTTTTATGAATGCAGCTCTTGGAGTGTGGCTTGATCTCTGTAGACAGAACATGTACTTGGAGGTTGCATAAATAAAAGCATTTCCAACCCAAACAGTGGAATAACTTGCCTGGGATTAGCATTTCATTAAAACAGAAAGTGTGAGGGTTCGCAGACAAAAGGTGTGAAGCACGAAGCAAGAGTGGGACCACGTCGCTCGGCCTGCTCAGAATATGTAAGAGCCGCTGAACTCTGCTTTCAAAAGCTCACCATGAATTAAACATGCGGCGTCTTTACCTTACACTGAACAGAAACAACTTCTTGTACGCTTGGGGATGTCCACAAGGTTGTCGAATCACAAATTAACTTTACATCACAAGCTCATTCTGCACTTTTTATTTATTTATTGGACACTTTGTTGTGCATGTTTTTAGTTATTGCTCTGCCTTATGCTTATCTTCATTTTTGAATATCTATTTGTATGTTTTGTATGCTTTTTGGTGGACTTCCAAAATGCACAAGCTATTTTCCTTTTGGTTTTTAGTTCATGTACGTTTATGTTCCACTTTCATTCCATGTTCTTGGGTTTATGGGTTAAAGCCATGTGGAACACAATTTCTATTATTAATGCTAAGGGTTTTGCTTAAATTGACATACTTTTTAATAATACCAAGTTACATCAAAGTGAAGTTTTTTTTCCTTCTTTTTTATTTTTTAAATGGTGCTACGCCGTTACAGTTTTCTATTAAGAAAGTTTTTGTTCTCTTTACAGGGCTCAACACTTATGATGTTGCTTAGGGCCCTGCCAAAAAATAAAATAAAATAGTTTTATATACGTGCTTTTATATACAGTTGAATTCAAAGTTATTATTATTATTATTATTATTATTATTATTGTTATTATTATCTTTTTTAAATATTTACCAAATTATATTTAACAGAGCAAGAAAATTTTCACAGTATTTCCGATAATATTCTTTATTCTGGAAAAAGTCAGTTGTTTTATTTTGATTGGAAAGATTCTTAGCTATATATATATATATATATATATATATATATATATATATATATATATATATATATATATATATATGTATGGGGTGTAACAGTTTACAAAAATCACGGTTCGGCTCGATACGACACAGTGGTGTCACAGTTCGGTGTGTTTTCAATACAGCTAAAAAAGAAAAAAGCCAGAGGATTTCTGTTAATTTAATTTACCGGCCCTATTATTAGTTAACAATAATAACTGTGCTGTGTTCTCACGGGTGGTGTCTGATATTGCACAGATGATATTAACATATAACTTATTATTTGCATATGTCATCTTAATAGCAGTAACGGTTTTTTCATGAGCTGCAATATTCGTTTCATCTCAGTGAATGCAAGCTTTTTAGCGATGGTGAACGCAGTATCAATCGCACAATTGACAGCATCGTGATGATTAAATGAAGGATTAAATAACGTTAGAACATCTCGTGGTTAAAATGTGTAGATTCAGTGGCAAACACTGTTACCTGAAAACTCTGTCCCACTGGCTTTATGGTGAATGCTTTAGCCATTTTTATAGCGGACTTTAACCACTGGAAGTCTTTTATCCACTCTTCGAAAAGTGTAAATGCTGGATTGACATTCATTACATGATCACTAATTAGATGTGCAATTATTTGTAACTTTAGGTGGTTTCTAAAACAAAATCTGGTAGTGTTGTTTTCATTCTTTTGTATCCAGCCCTTTACATTTTCGCAGCTGTAGCTCCCTGTCATTAGAACTGAGTGATTGACAGCGGATATTAACCAATCCATTTGCATTCTGTTCTAGCACAGTCGGCCAATAAGAAGAGCTTGAAGGCGGGGGAAGCATTGCAGCCTTTGCTTACTGCAGCAAGTTAACATGTTAACATGTTTTAAACCATTCCTGAGTGCTGCGTTTGGCGTTTTAGGTGCAAAGATGCTTAATACTTGAGTGCCTCCTAATTTCACGCATGTGGTGAACATTTTGCTGTGAAAAATATTCGCATCTGCACTCCCAAAATTTATATATATATATATATATATATATATATATATATATATATATATATATATATATATATATATATATATATATATATATATAAATTTAAATTTAAGTTTAATATATATATTATTGTTTTTTTGTTTTTTTTTGGTCAAGAACAGGGTTGTCCAAAGTCGGTTCTAAAAGGACCAGTGACCTGCATTGTTTATCTCCAACTTCTTTCAACACACTTGCCTGGAAGTTTTATTATTCCTAGAAAGAGCTAGATTAGCTGGTTCAGGTGTGTTTAAGTGGGGTTGTAAATTAAATATGCAGGACACCCAGATTTTTTACGGATGGTTTAATGTAATCAGATTGTCCAGCATTTGATTCAGTGTAGCTGCAGTCCTTAATCTTTAGACCTCTCTTTATTTTAATTGTTCCTTTTCAATATTTATTTTATATTGTATACAGTAGGTAACATTGTAAATACATGCCAGCTAACTCTCGTTAGACTATTAGTCAAGTATAGGCTGTTAGTTTGATGTTGACATGTTCCTAAAAAGCAGTCGGTAGATTTTCTATTGAGTGACCATCAAAACAAATCTATTTCTTCTATCTTTTTGCAAACCATTAGTCATTAAATTCTTAATAAAAGCTGCAATTGTCCTGAAGGTCTCAGGCATGGAGGGAATTAAATTTTCCAAACTAAGTGGTTCCTAAAACCCAGCGCTCTCACAAATCATCATTTTAAGGTCATTTCAATTCAGGATGATGAACAAATGGGACAGTTGTTTACTTTATATAAGAAACTGTGAGTGTTTCAGGTGTTATTTTGTCCCATTCTTCCTCTAAATAAGTCTTAAGGTGGGTAACAATACAGAGTCCTTGCTGTCACAATTTGCGCTTTAAAATGACATTACAGTACAGTTTTAACTGGCATTTGTGGATGTAACTATGTATTAAGGTACTTGACTGGTTTGCCAAAGTAGTACTGAGCGCATGTGGTGATATGGCTAATAGATGAATGAGGATTCTTGATGCAGTGCCACCTGAGGAATCGAAGATCGTGATATTTCAACTTAGGCTTGTGTCCTTGTCCTTTATGCACTAAAATTCCTCCAGATTTCCTGAATCGTTCAATTATGTTGTGCACTGTTAAAGGTGAAATATCCACACTTTCTTTGAAGAACATTGTTTTTAAACTTTTTAATAATTTTCTCACATATTTGTTGGCAAACTGGTGATCCTTGGCCCATCTTTGCTCCTAAAGGAATAGACCTTTTTTGATGGTGCTTTTATATCAAATCATAATTACAATCCCATTTCATTATTTAACCAATTACCCTGATTTATAGCCCTTAATTACTCCTGTCCCAACTTTTTTTAGAATGTGTTGGAGGTCTGAATGACAGGAAAGGATGCATGTTTGCAAATAAAATGACGTTGACCAGAAAGATCATGAAATATTTTGTGTTCAAATTGTCTGCAATGAAATAATAGTCGGAGTAAATTCGTAAATCACTACTTTTTTTTTTTGTTTTGTTTTTTTTGTATTTTTTATACTGTCTCAACTTTTTTCTGATTTAGGGTTGTAATTATTTTGCATTTAATAATTAGGTAACACTTTATTTTGGTAGCCCATTTGAGTATTAGTAGACTGTCTGCTTAATATCGGTTGATGAGGCTCCTTCAACAGACATTTGACTATAAGAAACTTTGCAAGTACATGTCGACTTACACTAACCCCAACCCTAACCTCAATTTAACAGTCTACGTATAATCTAATGAGAATAATGAGTTGCAATGTAACTTAAATTTAACTAATGGACCAATAATTTTTAACTATTTATTTTACATTCGTTACTTGAAATAGATGAACATAGTTTCAGCTAAAATTTTACCCATTCAGACCATTTTCAGCACCTTTTAAAAATGATACATTTTGAGAGGACCTCATTTACGCGACACCCTCAGATCTCTATTAGAGCATAATGAGCTCTGTTACTATTGGACCAAGTGTTTTACTCATGATCTCATAATTTATAATATTTATTTTGTTTTTACTGTTACTGCACTGTTGATTATTTACTCATTCAAATAATTTTGAGCACGCAATGTGTTCCTTTCAGAGAAAATGCGCTTGGCAGGTACAAAACGGAGAGAGATTGTGAGGGGAAGAAGACAAAGATTTGTATTAAATTGTACACACAGAGCAGGGAAAATCGCTTTCTAACGGGATGTTTAACAGAGCAAGTTGGAAGCAGACTGTTAGCGGGATAATTTGGCGAAAGGAAGGAGTCTCCCGCTGTCTGGTAGTCGGCGTTTTCTGTGGCATGAACATGCAATTATCCTTGATTTCATTTCTCGCAGATAAGTGTCCCTGCTCACCGGAGCAGCAAACAAAAGGAGTCAAGGGGCTTGTTGACAGCAGGGCTTGTACAATCACAAGAATCAAATAACCTGCCCATCATTAGGGCACAGAACCTACAGTAATAGAGCAGATTTTGGAGACGTGGCGCTTCTTTCACTCTCTCAGCGTTGGGTGGAATTAGTGCCGTTTCTCCAGATGAAGTGAATGTTAGTCCAGCCCAGTCTCTAGTGGTTTTCATGTCACGCTAGCCCCCCCCAGTGAGCCTGCTCTGAGCGGACTCTCCATGGGGCCTGCAGGGAGAGTAAAGCTGGATATGAGATTGGCCCAGCGGTATCAGCTCTTTGACTCTGATAACACAACTCGGCTGTCCAGGGTGTGTGGAAAAAAATCATACTGCAAGCGTAGACGATGTTGCAAACAAGCTTTGAAGTGCTTTGATTTGACCAAGTAAGGCATATTTCTCACCTTTCTCATTAGCAGAAAACCTATAATTGAGAGAAGATGTCTGGTTCAGTTATGCTGTGTTATCTGAGAGCTTCATTGGCCAAAAGTATAGCCTCCAAAGAGAGTGAATACTCTTTCCATGTGTTTAATAATATCGGAGAGTTTTTCCTTTTTTTATGATCGACCTCCTTGACAACAAGCCGTAAAAGCAAATGTGTTTTGGTTACAGTAAGTTTTAGCCTTTTGAACTAAACCTATATCCTCTTAAAAATAAAAGTTCAAAAATGGATTTTACAGCCATAGATTAACCATTTTCTTTAGAATCTTTCTTAAAATAACTTTTTGTATAAAGAGTATAAATAACCATTTGTATTGTAAAGAACTGTTTATTTGTTATGTTTTTTTCATATGTAAATAAATATTTAAAAAAAATACCACAATTGATGTACACTGTAACAATTTTTTGTAAATGAAACGGTATTTAACTAATATGAACTGTATTTAAGATATGCAGTATGTTGCCCTGTTTTAAAGTTGCATTGTGAAAATTACTGTATATTTTACAGTAGAGATTTAGAATACTGTAAATACATATGGAGAAAGGTCAATGGTTTTGTAAATGAATATACAGTATTTTTTCTTTAATTGATTTAGAGTAAGTTATTGGCAAACTGGACTGTAATATGAACAGTATTTTGCTGTAGGACAGTTTTGCATTATGTTACTGTATTTTACAGTTGGGTTGTGAGAATTACTGTATATTTTACAGTAAAAATATACAATACTGTAAATACATATAGAGCAAGTTTAAGGGGGCTGTAAATATAAATGCAGCATTTTTTCTTTAATTGATTTACAGTAAGTTACTGGCGAAATGGACTGTAATATGAACTGTATTTTCTGTAGGATAGTTATGCAATATGTTATTGTATTTTGCAGTCACACTGTGAAAATTTTTGTATATTTTACAGTTAATATATGCAATACTGTAAATACACATACAGCAAGGTAAATGGTGTTGTAAATGTAAGTACAGTATTTTTAATGTTACTAATTTACAGTAACTTACTGGTAAACTGCTGCCAGTAAGTTACTTTAGATTCTACAGGAAATTGCTAACAGTGCATATAATCATGATACATGAGCTGTTGTATTAGTGTTACATGTGAGATTATTTTTAGTATACTTAAAATATTATGTTCCATTACACTAATAGCCCATGTTTTATTATCTGATATAAATAATGATTTGTTCATTTAATTTAAATAATTTTTTCTTGCAGATTTTTTTTTTCTTGAAGAAGTAGTACATTGATTGTTTAAAATGTATGATCTTTACATATTAGATTGTAATAATAGTATACTTTAAATAGGTTCTAAACTTTAAATTGGTTTCTTTTAATATCATTTGCATACATTAGAAATGTTAAAATATGTATACTAAATGTAAATATAAAGTAAACACCTGCTGCTTAGAAATTGTATGCAAAATTTTACAAAAACTAACTCTACCAGCTAATGGAATGCAAATAAGGTGAATAAAAAGTACGCCAACTGGTAAAATGATCCATGTTTGGGATTTATTTATTTATTTTATTATTATTATTATTATTTATTTAATTATTTATTTAATTTTATTTTAATTTTTTTGCATGTCTAATTTTGTATGATCCTTTACAGCAAATTACTTTAATTGACTAGTTAATATGATTTGTCCTTCATAACTGGCTAGTTCCCTGTTTAAACAGTGATAATCATCCTGTGATAATGTTGTCAGAGTTGCATGGAAACACATCATCCCAAATTTTAAAAGCATCTTGCAAAAGTAAAATCATTATATAATTATTATATAATTATATAGTTAATATAAATAAATGGGTTGGTAGTTGAGTTTTTTCCACATAATTTTGTAATAAAAACTCTAGCCTTCTTCAGTAAACAAAGCCTTTAATTTAACAGATTTAATCTGGTCTTACTGTAGTCTAAAATGTATCAATATAGCAGGTGCATTTGGAGTACAGAGTTATTATTCATACAGCCTATTTTCAATTGATTACATTTCTGATTATTTTAATGATTGGTCTGTAACTGAAGGAAGCTTTTACAGAGGAGCGAATCCCAATACAGATTTATTCAACATTAGTCAGACTGGCAACAGTAAACACAGGAGCAATTAGGTTAATACAGATGATCCAGAAGTCTTCGTTGATGAACAGGCAAATGGTCAAAACCGGAGAAAGGTAAAATAAACTAGGAACAAGGCTAGGAGTAGATAACATAAAACACAAGAATTAAAGAACACGGCTAGACAAGGAAATGAAAATGCTACGTAAAGTTACAAGTTAATTTATTTAACACAACAAACAAACAAATAACACTCAGCAATGTCAGTGAGCAAATGTGGGGTATAATTAGTCTGTGTAATGAGTCCTTGAAAAGCTTCAGCTGTGTTTACAATCTGATGAGATTAGGAACCGGTGTGTGTGCGTAGTGCATGCTGTGATTTGTAGTCCATTTCCATAAATAGTAGTTTTTAAATTGTTTAAAAATAACATCCATCTGATAATAAGTCCATAAATCATAAGATGTAATAACCACATTATTAAAGTAAAACTAAAACGATATAACGATATATGCATAATTTCATTAGTGTCATGTCATTTACATTTTTGCTATTATGTTAAAAAAATTGTTACTTATGTTTGAAAAGCACAACATTTTTCAGATATGTTTTCAATAAGATGCTGCAAAGAATTTTGTTAGGCACACATTTTTTCCTTGACTTTTTTTATTATTCTAAATGTACCTTTATTATAGAATCACAATATTGTAGCACAGTTTGTGCTGAATACAGCATCATTAGACTTTATCCTTTAATATAATATACTGAAACAATCACAAATGTCAGAGCATACCAAAACTTCTTCAAAACTCCCTCAGACCCCAGAGGGTTTTCTCATGGCCTCTGGCTAGCCTCTATCCATTATCGGCTCTATCATCTATCTGCTTGCAGTATATACTTGGGATTCTTCTTATATACTTAATCTTCCTGATCACAACAGGTGCGGGAGCCGTCAGGCCCTGTGAGAGGCTGGAAAGGGGTGGGAAAGGGTGGGTTGGGGTTTTTGCGCACTGACAGGGGAACGGTATTAATTCCTGCCCTCTGAGAAATTAGACTCTGTGTTCCTTTCCTCACTCCTGGTGCTTTGATCAAGCCCTCGCCTGATTAGAGACTGACCCTGACATGACAGGGCCCAGAACTTGTAAAAGAAGCATGAGAAAGTGGGAGGGGGGTGTGTGTGAAAAAAAGCGAAAACTTTCTCTGATGTACCCAGGGACGTCGGAAGAGAATAGAGCGGCAGTTATTCTGAAGCTGTCGCTCCACCCCTGCTCGGTGTCTGGTGGGTAATAAAGATTTCATGTATTCATTTTACTCAGGCAAAAATTGCAATCTATAATGACCTGACATTTCTTTTTTAAAACTAGCCAGAAGCCTCATGATTTGAATGTTAAGCAGTGTCCCGACTGACTCCCAGCTCGCCTGGAATCTGCTTTGAATTCTGTCGGCTCACCTGTTAGCAGATCGGAGACTCCTGCGAGAGGCTACATGAATGTTATGGTGAAGCCACGCTAAAGGGAGTATCCTTTTCCAATCGTTATATAGAGACGAGCAAGCCAGTCTGCCTATTTGTAGATTGCCCTGTTTGGTAAATAAAAATTGGATGTGGAGAGGGAGCTCAGAGAGTGGGATCTGTTGATCAAGACAGCCCTGTAATATATCTATCTGATTGGTGTGCTCCCATCGGAGTTTGACTTAAATTCCTCATGTCACCCCAGACACTCCGTCTGGGGAAAAGAGATGTGCCCAAACTTCAGAGGCTGGCTCGATCCTAGCCCTGTGTATTAAAGAGAAATCTAATACAATTTATCAGCTTTAGCGTGGAGAGTCATGGAGATTATGGAGTGCGCGCAGGCCTGATCATTTCACATTCTCTGTAGGTTCGCAAAAACCATGCCTGGAGTTGCTTAAAATGCTTTAAAGCCTGTCAGAGGAGCTTTAATATCAAGGTTTGCTTAATCACAGCACCTCGGCTGTTTTAGCTTTATATGCAGTCTATATCATAAAAAAAAACTCAAATGAAAAGGTATTGTTTAGTTCAAGTGCCTTTTATAAAGGACTGAGATAAAATATGCACAGTTCCACTGTTGCAACACTCAACTTCTATGCAAAAACAATTAATTGAGTAGTATTTTATCGTCACAAATAACTGCTTAAAGCACAGTTAAGTGTGTTTATGCAAAAATAAGGAAATAATTATGTCATGTGTATTTTATTTTATTAATAATATACTTTATTCCATGGTGTCCTTGTTACAGTGTACCTTCACAATAAAGTGAAAAGTAATATTGATTAAGTCGACACTGTGGTGCAGTGGGTATTACAGTCACCTCACAGCAAGAAGCTCACTGGTTCGAGCCCCGTCTGGGTCAGTTGACATTTCAGTGTGGAGTTTGCATGTTCTCCCTGTGTTCGAGTGGGTTTCCTCCTGGTGCTCCAGTTTGCCCCACAATCCTAAGGCATGCGGTACAGGTTTATTAGTGTGTCTGAGTGTGGTTTCCTAGTGATGGGTTGCAGCTGGAAGGGCATCTGCTTTGTAAAACATATTCTGGATAAGTTGGCGGTTCATTCTGCTGTGGTGACCCCTTATGAACAAAAAGGACTAAGCCAAAGGAAAATGAATGAATAATATTAATAAACTCCATTCGTCTTATGATTGGGTGATTATGGTTTAGGGTATAGATTAAGTTTAGAGTTTTTGATTATGCACAATTTAATGTTAGTACTATTCAAGCACACTGTTGTACAATGCTCTGTTGTTATTAAAAATGGATAGAATTTTGCCCCTTGGATTACACAGATTTCTCTCAACAAATTAATGCATAAACCTGCTTTCTACTTGCTTATTATAGTGGAATTTACAATTTTATACTCTTATATGATGCCAATTTGTAGCTTTTTGATTTAGTTATTAATTTGTATGAATTCATACAATCTCATTCGCACATTTTAGTATGATTTGCTTATGATTCCCAGTGATGGCTGAATTTTGCAGTGGGGTTTGGAGTCATGCCTCCTTTTAAAAATTGTACATTCTCATACAACTGAACTTGTAGGAATCAAATGAATTAGTCACTAATTGACAAAACATAAATAGTTAACTTTTCCTCATTTGAAGGCTGGAATATATGTAATGTGTAATGTGTTTTGAGATTAACTTAATCTCACATTTTAAATTAGAAAAGCATTATTTTAATTGCACTTATAAACAAATTTTAAGGAAAATAACACTGGTGTAAGCAACATTTTTTTTTTAATTTGCAGATTATAAAATTGTATAATTTTCACAATAATCGCAATATTCACACAAGAGTACTTTTAAAAGGGCTACTTTCTTTTACTTTTTACCCATGCTTTAAGTAGTATTTAGAACAGATATTTTTACTCTCCTTGCACTACTAGTGTTGTAATGGCAAGTAATGGTACTTTTAAGGACTCTTTACACCACTAACAATCAAAATGCCTTAATGCTGCCATTATAATAGGTATAAATAAATATTTATGGTCACAGTTTATTTTGATAGTCCATTTGTTGAATTGAAGTAGATACAAATTATGTTTAACAGACCAAGGACATGTTCCCTGCACTGTTAGACCTTACCAGATTTTTTTACAGTAGAATACTGGCAACACTGTTGCCAGCTACTCACTGTAAAAGTTTGGTTACAGTAAGTAACTGGCAACAGTGTTGCCAGTTAATTACTGTAACTGAACCATTACAGTGAGTGGCTGGCAACAGTGTTGCCAGTTAATTACTGTAATAGAGCAGTAGTGGTAACTAACTGGAAACTGTGTACAGTTAATTACTGTACTGTAGTGTTACAAATGACAGAAATATACTGCATACACATTAATAGTATGTCATATATAGTTATTGTAGTGTTACTTAAATGAATCAGTATTCTTAGCTGTTATTTAAAAATAGAAGGCATAAAAATTTTTCAGACAAATTTATTTTATTGTTTTGGCACCAAACAAATAAATAACAGAAAATGTATAACAAAATTAAGAAATCAGCAGATATAGTATAAATATTGTCTTACATATTACAGGTCTGCACAGTTAGGCTGCGGTCACACTAACGTTTGATCATGCAAAATTCTGTCATACAGCTCTGCGAAAAGGAGTGGAATTAAAGAAAACAATTAATGATTGAAAAAGCAAGCCAGAGAGGTCATATTTTGACCTTTGATTGGTCTCAAGCAATCACATGATGTGATTTCGCAGGTCAGAGTTCTCCAAGCTTGAACTTTCCAATGCTGTGAACTATGAAATTTGTCGCATAAGCATGCATTCCAGGTCTGCAGTATTCACATGCGTATGAATGGAAGTCTATAGGGAGAAAAGTGCAGTGTGACCAGGACTTTAAGCTGTAACTCTAATTAAACACACCTGATCAAACTAATTTAGGCTTGTTAGAAATCTACAGGTAATGATGAAGCAGGGTGGGAACTAAACTATGCTGCGCTGCACACACACACACACACACACTGTACAGCAAAAAACAAAATAATTATTTTAAATGTTAAAGTTTTAAATAATTAAAAACTGTGTCAATTCTCAATAAAAAAGTTTTAAATAATTATAAAAAACTAAAATAAAGTCAGCAAAACAGAAAAACCAAAGGATCCAATCTTTCATTGTTAAAATTATTTTTTACTTTAAAAAAATCTCATGACAACAAACTTTTCTATTGTTTCTAATATAAATTCATAGGTGGCAACACAGCTCTGAAAAATACTAAGCAACAAACTCACAACCTGGCACCTGACAGTGGAGCTTTTGTGTGTGGATGGCTATGTGTATCATATGATTTTGTGATTCCCTGTGATAATTTCTGTGCACATGTTACCTTACTGAGGCAATGGAATTTAATTTTGGCTTAGTTGCCAGAAAGATACATACAACTGTTAGCATCTGTACATTATGGCAGTATGCAATATCCAATAAATACATATACTTAAACAAAAGTAATGTAAGAAGTTATATGAGGAGAGGCTAACTAGCTAACAATGTAGCTTTAAGTACACAGTTCAAGATAACAACAATATAACTCAAAACACAGCCTTATTTTAGAAACCCTCAAAACATTTGAACACATTTTACTTATTGTAGATTCTTATTTAAAGCCTAATACATATCAGACTCAACATCTGAATTGATAGACAGAGAATAGAGCACACTCAGCAGTAAACAAATCAAACACCTGACTCCCTTAAAGGGCCAGCATTTTCTGAAAACTCTTTCTAACACCTTTGTGTTTAGAATAAGACGGACAGCCTGTGGGAGTGTGTGGTGATGCCTAAATCATTATTTTCTGCCTTTAAAATGCACGTCTCTATAAATAGCAACATAAACCATCAGAGTAGATGGGACAGTAATTGTTTAACAGTAATTTGCTATTTATTGTCAAAGTTACTATCTGTAATGAGTACATAAAGTAAATCACTGTAATTTATTCTTTGCACTACACAGTTTCATACAAAGTCTACTCCTTTTACAGTAAAATACTGTTTCCTTTTATTACAGCAAAACACTGGCCATTTTACAGTTATTTACTGCACAATCTACAGGGTAACAGTGCAGTTATACTAATAAAACAAACCTGATCAAACTAAATCTAAAGGTAGTGTGTTGAAGCAGGGCTGGAACTAAATTCTGCTGGGCTGCGGCCCAGAAAAATGCACATTTCATTGAATAAAAACAATAAAAATATAAAAACTTCATCCAAAGCAAAAAAATAAAATAAAAAAATAATAATAAATAATCAGATCCTCATGTTGTTCCAAACCTGCAGTAATGAAAAAAATAAAATAAAATAAAATAACCTGATTAATACATTTATTTAGGAAAGCCTTTATACTATACTATAATGCCACTCTTACTTCATTTGAAGTTTTCCAGACAAATTCATTGAGTCTCTGCAAAAATGTATGTACGTGCTGTTTAAGATATTTTTTAAATAACACATTTTTACTAGTTATTTAGCAAAATACTAATATTCAGCATAAAGTGCAATTTAAAAGCTTAACTATCGGTCAAACTAGGCAAGTTAGATTAATTATAAAAAAGTAAACAAAGTTATAAAAATTATTGTGATAATTTCGTTGCTCTGTGTGAATATTTTGCCTTTAAATGCATCTCGTCGATATCTTTACATTTTAATTAGCTCTGTGACATTGGTTGACTCCTGATACTCAATGCTAAAAACATAAAAGGAACCAAAAAAAAAAACACAGAGAAGGCTGCAGAGAAATTTAGCATGTCATCAATGCATTGTCTCACTTTCTCCTCAATACCAAAACTGAACAGTATATATATATATATATATATATATATATATATATATATATATATATATATATATATAGCAACATAAAGCATCAGAGTAGATGGGGCAGTAATGGTTGAGCAGTAATTTACCATTTATTATCACAGTAACTATCTATAATGGGTAAATAAAGTAAATTACTTAAATTTATTCTTTGCACTACAAAATTTTATACAAATCCTGCTCCTTTTACAGTAAAATACTGTTTCCTTTTATTACAGCAAAACACTGGCTAATTTACAGTTATTTACAGCATAATCTACAGTAAGGGTTAACAGTGTGTAATTACTACTATATTTGTTTAGTCACACTACATTTTGATGGTCTGTTTTTTAATTGAAGTTACATTGCATTTACACGCCAACTAATTCGCATTAGATCATAAGTAGACTGTTAGGTTGGGGTTGGGGTTAAAGTTAGTGTAGGTTGACATGTGCTTGCAAAGTTTCTTATAGTCAGTTAAATGTCTTTTGAAGAGGCAGTATCAACAGAAATTAAGTACACAGTCTACTAATACTCAAATGGACCATCAAAATAAAGTGTCACCATATTTATTGACAGTTTTATTGACAATGTTGTGGATAATGTTGAATAATCATTTCAGGCCTTTAGTTTTTGTTTTCATGCCTTTGACCTGATAGAAATGTATTTTGTTTGTTTGTTTCAGTCATTTATGCTTTGCATTCCATGCACAACGGCACAGGAGGGATGTAGAATAGAAGATAAAATAGAGTATTGAAAATTTCTTCCTAATAGTTTTTAAGATTCGAGCTTTAAGTGATCCATATGGAGAAGCTTGTTTGTTGAACCACAAAGTCCATAAATGTGAAAAGCTAAACCCTTGTAACGGCGATCTGCTGAAGTCCATGACGCATGCTATTGATGTGCCGTACAAAAGGCCTTTCAACAAATTAACAAGCACTTCATATCTTCATTTCCTGACCCAAGCATTTTGTTATTGAATTGCCTGAAATTGATTTTTCACCAAACTTGTTTAAAAGATGAATGGAATTATATGAGCCAGTGCTGCATGTACGTGCATCAGATGGGGAAACCCATCTGTTACCCCTACTAGCCAAGGCACAAGTCCCCAGACAGAGCTCTGGCCAGAACACAAAGATCTCTCCATAAAGGACGAGGCTGCTCTCTGGCTAATCGCATCTATTTCAGACCTGGTGGAACCCATCTGTTGCAGAATGCATCCACATAGGTATCGTATCAATTACAAAATCTTGTTTCAGGCATATGTTAGCGTGTATGGCATAAGCAGAAAACAATCAAGCACTGAGGCGCAGACTGCTTCTTCTACATGCAGTGAATTAAATTTAGGTTAATTTGACATCTTTTGATTAGAATTTTAACCAGGTTGCATTCTATTAAAACCACTGTTCATACTTTTGGTACTCACTGATACTTATTTTTGTATTTATGAAATTTAGTATAGCTGCAATGATGATCTGTTGCTTAAAGCGATAGTTCACCTAAAACAAAAAAAAATCATCATTTACTAACCCTTTACTTTTCACAAACTCGTTTGAGTTTCTTCCATTGAAAACAAATAGGTTATTTTGAAAAACATTGGAGACTGGTGGTGTTTATAGTAATTGTTTTGCTACAATGAAAGTCAGTGGTTATAGATTTAGAACTTTTTTATTGACCTCATCTGCAGTGGTAAAATTTTAATTTGTCATTAAAATCTTAATAAATATAGTGATGCTGTTATAAATGTATTTGTCACAGACTATTAACACATTTAATTTAAAATTGTAATGACAAATTTTGCTTGTTCCACTGAGAAAAAAAGTGGTCAGAAAAAAAATATCCCTGACACAATTTTAATGTCCTCATGTGATCATGTTTATGACAGATTTATTACAAGTTAGGTTGCACAATAAGGTGCAATACGTGTGTATGGCACAATTTGTTGCTCTTTTAGGACCAGCGCAATTCTAATTTTCACGTTTTGCGCTGCGTTTTTAAATAGCAAATTAATTTGCGTCACTTTTTGGACTCATGGGTGTTTAAGTCTAAAAAAGGGGGTGTGTTAAGATGCATTGCTGGTGCGTTGCTATCTTGAGGAACTAAAATAGACCTCGCCATTGACCAACTAAAAGCTGGTCTAAAGTCCAGCGCAGAGCGCGTTAGTAACCTATGCAGGTCCAAAGGCTTACACATTGCACAGCAATACACAAATATCTTTACATATGAAAAATTAAAGGATTAAAATGTTAAAGGATTAAAAATATATATTATTTTCTACATAATTATATATATAAAAAAACACTGCCTCCATGCCTTCTTAGTTTTGGTGAGGAGGGCTTTTTTCAGTTTATTCATGCCAATTTGCATTTGTATGTTATTATTGGCAGTATTATTTATCATACACATATTTATATATATATATATATATATATATATATATATATATATATATATATATATATATATATATATATATATATATATATATATATATATAAAATTAGATTAGATTAGTTTAGATTTGTCACCTGTTGGGTTTTGGAGACTTATTCATCACTATATGGGGCATAAGAATAGTATGTGTGTTTGGATATAACTTTTTTGACCACACTTCATTATTATTGTTAATTTATAGCGTTGCTAGAAATTTGAACTGAATTTAGTTCAACAGTTTTGAAATAATTTTTTGCACTCAACAAATTCAATTAAATATGTAAGCTAATGGATGTCTTCAGTCGAGTGCGTATAACATATATTCCTTATTCATAAAAGTGAAGGAGTAAAATAAAGAGTAAAAGTAAAAAAAAAAGGAAAAGTAAAGAGGTCAAAATTAAGATGCTTATTCTTTATCCTCATGCTGCAGATGGTCTGTTTAACTGTTTTTTTTTTTTTCACTAGTGAAGCATTCAGTTTTTCCACTTACAGTACTTTTCAAGTAAAGTGTTACCTAATTGATTTACTCTTTAATCAAATGCAAAGCTTGCAGAAAGGAAAAAAATGTGGCCAAAAACATCCCACACTAACCAATGAAATATTCATTTACAAAATGGTGCCAAACAGTCAAGAACAGTAGCATGATAGATAGATATAGAAATATGTGTTCTCACTAATTATAAAAATGATTTGTAATACCTGTTGTGATCTTTCTTTCTTTCTTTTTTTCTTTCTTTCTTTGGGCTCACCTTATATGGTCACATCATGTTGTGATGTGTTGAGATGTATGTGTATATACTGTACATTTCATTTACATGTTCTGTATTTTTTCTAGAATAAACATTTGATCACACACGCACGCAAACACACACAAAAAGGAATAAATGTACCGGTTTCATTTTTTGGTTAAACCAAGCAAGCATACCAAACTACAAGTGTGTACATCCTAAAAAGTAATGTACTCCCTTGAGATATGACTACAGCAGTTTACAACAACAGTCCACTGTCCTCCCATATCCTCAGGTACTGAAGATATCACACTGATGTAAATGGATATGAACGTTTGTATTTGTTGTTTACCTCCCACTGAACATTCACTTGCACTCTGAAGTACTTCACATTACCCAAGCTAAATGTGTTGTGGATGCTGTTGTTTGTTGTTTTTAAAGACTAATATTGTTATAAAGGAAAGAAAGATAGGGGACGAGAGCTAAATTTCAACTCCTAGCAGGGGCTTCTTTTGTGTTTTCCCACATTTATATTGACCGGCAAATAATAAACGCGCTTTTCTTAATCTCTTCGGAAATTATTTCTCTCATCATCAAACTCCCTTGGTTTCCTTCAAGCGGTGCTGTAAACCATCAATGTTCAGGCCAAACACAGTTTATCCCTGGTGGAAAGTCAATCAAAGTGTCTCCGCAGTGCACCTTTGCTTCAGCGTTTCAAACTGATCATTTCCCCTCGCACATCCCCGACTGTGCCACACCGAGGCTTATCAAAGCCACTGCAAATGGAAGACTGCCCCGTCCATCCGCCAGCAGCAGGACGGCACCAAAAAAAAAAAAAAAAAACAACCCCAACTGATGCCATCGGAGGAAATCTGAAGATGGGAGGCGTGTAAATTGGCAGGCCTCTTTTTTTTTCCTTCCTCTTCTTTGGTGGCAAATGAATTAGCAATTCAAAGTGCAGCCCGGGGGTGGCGAGTGTTTATGTGTGTGCCCAGAGTGATGAAGGCTCACATTTGTATCTTGTCACCAGGCTGTCAGTCACCGCACGCGGGCAGCAGGCGACTTTAACCACAGCTTCTGATGTATTTACTCAGACGCCACTCTTGAGTATGCTGTGTCAAACAATGAGGAGAGTCAGAAGCCCATTCACAAGACTCTGATTTTGACCAGGGGTTATAGTGGGGTGGAAATAATAGATTGCTTTTTGTCAATTTATTGCTTTTCTTGTATGCCCTGTTTCATTCAATATGCGTACTCTTAAAGGCACACTTAAAGGTATGTTTTTATGCTAGTTTTATACACTTTTCTGACTTATGTACTTGCATTGTATGTACTTGCATTATACCAATAGTTGTGAAAAAAAAGTCCAGAGAAATAAGCAAGTTTAACTAGTGAAACGGACAGTACTTCTGCAATTGCTTTACAGAAAACTGCGTTATGAACTGTTTTATAGAAAGCTGGGAAACACTGAAGACACTTTAATATGTTGTGCATTTTATTAGCCTGCAAAGAGCAGCATTATAATATACAGTAAGTAGTGCTGTCAATCGATTAAAAAAAAAAAAAAAAAAACTAATTAATCGCACCTTTTTTTAATTAATCGTGATCAATCACATTTAAAAGACTGAAATTTGTAACTTTGGCTATTAGAAAATACAGGCATTGCAGAAATGGAAAATGGAAAGTAATAATCACAATAAAGTATGAAATACAAACAATTGCACAAATTGTAAAGTTGTATTGCTGTGAGTTGAGAACGTTAATTATAAAGTAGAAACAATTTTACTCAGTCCTCCTTTACATTCAGTCAGTTGTTTAAACAGTCTAGTCTGTTGACATTATCGGGGTGCAATGTGGACCTTTTCTTTTGAATGATGTGAGCTGAGAGTGCAACGCAATCTCACGGCAATTCGTAACTTTTTGATTTAGTGGCTACTGACGTTTATGCAGGTTTGTTGCACACACACACACACACGCACACACCGCGGACAAGACAGCGCAGCCGGAGCGACTACCTTCAGATTCAACATGCATAATCGCGTTCATCAAGTTTGCTTAAACTAAGCGTTCTAAAGTATGGCTGTATTTCACAAGGATTCTGACACAACACGGTGAAGCAGACACTATGTGTGTAAGGGGGAAACACGTCAAACTTAATGACACATTTGAGGGTGCATGCTGAAAGGCAGACGAATGAGCTGTCTGACAGCTCGCAACATCATCTGTCACTTTCTGAATACATTTACATAAGACACCAATACTCCGATTTTAATATGATTAAGATAATACTCTTATTAAGAGTCTACCATGTAAGGAGCGATTTTTGATTACCTTAAAGGACCACCAAGTCACAAAATGTGGAGGTTTTTCTTTGCGTTCGCCATGTGGTATCAAATTCCATTAAAACAGAAGTCGAAAGTTAAAAATTAAACACCCGAAATTGCATGAAACTCTAGAGAAAACGCTGGAGAGCCTGGTGATGCGACATTAATTGTTTTATACTGAAACTTGCCTTCAAAAAGCGCTTTCTTGGTCTTATCCATATTTCTTTGCATGTTAAACACACGTCGACCACAACAGGAAACAAAAAATAAACCTGCAACTGCGTTAATTGCATATTTTTTTTAACTCGCTAATTACTTTAAATTAATTGTCAAATTAATGTGTTGATTAAACACAGTGTCACACTAGTTGCAGTGCGATGCAGCTGTATATCACACTGCTACTCATACTCATTGCTCAAATACAGTTGAAGTCAGAATTAGCCGCCCTGACTTATTAGCCACCCTGTTTATTTTTTCCCCAATTTCTGTTTAACAGGGAGAATAATTTTTCAACACATTAATAAACATAATAGTTTTAATAACTTATTTCTAAAAACTAGTTTGTTTTATCTTTTGCCATGAGAACAGAACATAATATTTAATTCAATTTACTTTTATTGGTATAGCGCTTTTACTATGTATGTTGTGTCAAAGCAGCTTTACATAGAGGATCATAGTAAATTGAAACAGTGTCATACCAGTTTTTAGTGTTTCAGTTAATAATCACTGCTCAGAGTCCAAACACTGAAAAGCAAATCCACAGATGTACAGCTCTTCAGATCCCTAACCACGCAAACCAGTGGCAACAGCGGCAAGGAAAAAACTTCACCAACTGGTGAAAGTAGAGGAAAAAGTCTAGGCGCCAGAGGCTGGAGAATGCTAGACCTTGGCGAAAACTTGTCTGTTCCAGGAGTGTCGCATGAATCAGTCTCATGCTCTCCACTTCTCCATGACCACCACAGCAGCTGCTCGGGATAAGGCCTGGTCCAAGATTATGGTAACCGTGGGATCATCTCACTACTGTTCTTGGATCGAATCAGGGGCGCTGCATAATCTGAGGGCCTTGGGATGAGTATCCCCAGGTGGAAATGGAAAATAAAGAGAATAAATAGCGTAGCTGCTGTTCAAAGTGTATTTAAACGAAATGCAAAAACCTGCGTGGGGCACGTTCATGTATTATACCGCTAAGTGATGCACTGAGTGTATGCTTTACTAAAAAGATAGGTCTTTAATCTAGTTTTGAACTGAGAGAGTGTGTCTGAGCCTCGGACAGTATCAGGAAGTCTATTCCACAGTTTAGGAGCCATAAATGAGAAGGCTCGACCTCCTTCACTCAACTTTGCTATTCTAGGTACCAGAAGCCCTAAGTTTTGAGATCTTAAAGAGCGGGTTAGATTGTAGAGAGACAGAAGGTTGGTTAGAAAAACAGGAGCTAGATTATTTAAAGCTTTATAGGTAAGAAGAAGAATATTTGACTAGATATTTTTCAAGACACGTCTATACAGCTTAAAGTGTCACTTAAGGGCTTTAATAGGTAAATTAGGTTAACTAGACAGTTTATGGTAATTAGTCAAGTTATTGTATAACGTTGGTATGTTCTGTAGATTTTCGAAATAATATATAGCTTAAATGGTCTAATAGTTTTGACCTTAAAATTGTTTTTAAATACTGCTTTTATTCTAGCCAATTTAAAACAAATATAATCTATATTTTTATATATTTTATAGGGGATAATACTTATGATATATATATATATATATATATATATATATATATATATATATATATATATATATATATATATATATATATATATATATATATATGAGAGAGCGAGAGCGAGAGAGAGAGAGAGAGAGAGAGAGAGAGAGAGAGAGAGAGAAACACTTTCCAAAACACCCAAGTCTGTCTCCCACTTCTGTCTCACTTCGCCTCTCAAATCTGCATCTTAAAACATTCCCTTGCTGTGTTAAAACAAGATATCACAATAGCATCTACCATATTATTTTAGCATGTGTCTATTTTTAAAAACAGGAATAGCCTCTTTGATGCTGATTGTGTTGGAGGTGTGGAATCTGGATGCACATGAAGATGTCAGTGTCAGAAAGGATAGAAGAGTTTGCTCTGATACTTCTGTTTTATGACAGTGTCTGCAGCAGAAAGAAACAGTATTGGCATTTCATAGCAGTAAAGAGACCTCACTGCAGTGCTGTTTTTGTTTGTAGCTTTTTTATGGTCCATGGAATCAAATGAAGACCTCCACAAGAAAAACAAAAAGCAGTTTACACAGTAAAACAGCTTTGTTGTTACTGTCATGTATAAAATCACAGGGGTCTCCAAAGACTGGTGACAAAAAAACTAATATAGCATCTCAACTGCGGAAAGATGGGGGAAAAACTACACTGGAACATGGAATGTGTTGTTTTTTTCAGTAAGAGGGTTGTTATTGGTAACTATATAGAGGTTAACGTTGGAAAGAAAAGGTCCTTTGTGACTCCTTGTTCTTCAAAAATAGAAAAGAGCCACATATTTGCAAGCACTATGTTTGCAACATGACCTAATTAGCAATTTAATTATAGGTATTTTATTTATTTCCATATGTTCATGCAAGCATCATTTACAGTTCAGCCACATTTACACATATTTACCTTTAGAAACATGAAGTGTTTACTGTATGAATATGGTAACACTGTAGAGTAATGTTCCATTTGTTAGTCAACTTGAAAACATTTCTGAATAATAATTGTTAGTTAACATTAATTTTAACTTTAACAAATACAGCTTTCGACCATAGTTAACAATGCATTAGGGCTGACACATTCATTTACACTGAATGTGTCTTTGCTTCTAAAAATTTGAGACGCAACTGTTCAGAATCTTTTAACTTGACATGGAGTAAAAAAACAACACAAAAAACAATTTGCTGCTTGTTCAGACTACTTATTTAAAATGAGATGAATCAACACACTTTTTTTAGGTGGGGGCTTAATAGTTAATGTTCAATCCACTCAAATTTGTTAAAACAATTTTGTTAACTTAATTGATTTGTGTCGAGACAACAAGAAGGAATAGTGTGGGTCCCAGCATTTTTAGAGTGCAGAGCATATGCTTCAAAACACATGAGTGTAACGGACACACACTTTTGTCAAGTGAGTGATCACGTTAAAAACTAATAGAAAAACGCCTTCTGCGTGAGCGACCTGAACAATTCTTTGCCTCTGAAAATGTGAGATGCAACGGTTTGAAATGGTTTAAAAAAAGCACAGCATAAAGCATGAGGGTCTCCGGACACAATCACAGAACGTTTGTAAACTGAAATATGGAACGGTTGCTCCATCTTCGTGCTTTTCTAATTGGTCCACTGAGCTGCACTGCATGTGAAAGTTGAAGATTTTTTTAACTTGAAATGGCATATAAAAAATGTGGCACTCAAGCTTCTAATCAAATGAGATGTGAGTGCAATGGTCACTCACATTTGTGGAGCACCTGTTTACATTTTTTTTTTTTTTTTTTTTTTTTAGAAAATGAGCACATTGGAAAAAAAATCCTGTTCTGTGTCAACAGCTCCCTACACCGTAATATTAAAAAACATCTGTAAAATAACAGAAAGGACAACTCATTGCCACCTTAATTTACATATAGCCAACCAAGACAATATATCTTATGTGTAGTTTACAACTTTTACTAAACTGCTAAAATGTCAGCAATAGAATAAAATATATATTGAAAAGCAACCGTGCAAAGTCAAGGTTTCAACATCAAACCTTGCTAGAGCATAGATTAAGACATAATGTGCCATAATGCAAATTAAAAGAGATATAGTTATAATTATAATAATAATAATAATAATGAAAATAATAATTGCTAGTTTAAGTACTTTTTTAAGTAGAATGAAATTAGCTTTGCAAGTCAAATCAGGCTCATTCTGAAAACGTACCTCTATATACATTTCTAAAGAATGCCAAATACCTGCCAGGGGGTGTTATTTTGCAGCTTTTGTTTGCACTAGTCCATGAGAAGCTGCTGTGTAAGCTTTTTGAGATGTCAAATTTCTCTTGCGAGTGCCATTTCACCTGCTGTTTGACTGACTGAACGACTGACAAATCGACTGATCCACCCTCCCCCTTCCCTAAACCCAAGCAATAGTGTTTTAAAAAGCACAGATTGACCCACCCTCACACCCACTTTACTAAACCCAACCAACACATTTAAAAAGCAAGTCAGAAAAAGAAAAGCCTTCATTTTTACCATGTTTTACCGCATTCTCACCTTGTTATTTACTAGTTTATTTTATTTTTTTTAATTCTGTTTTTGTCTTACTTGCTAGTTTTTGTCTAGACTCAAACCGCGTTGTCGTGGTCATCTCCTCTCTGCATTTAAAGTCCACCGACGTACATAGCGAGCTAACTGGAAAACTGGAAACAGCCGGAAAGCTGTCCATATGGAGGTAAGCGGTCGGCAGGAAAGCCCGTAAAGGAACGGCTTCATACCGCCCCGTAGCGTTCATTTAAAAAATTAAATGCAGCCATACCTACATCTGGCTACATAATTCATGATCTCCAGAAATGTATATAGGGCTATGTTTTTAGCATGAGCCTATGTTGTTGCAAGTAATTTCAACTTATTTTACATACTGACTCAAAGTATCAAGCTAAATATCATTTACAGGAAAAAAATAAAATAATAAAATAATAAATAAATAAATAATAATGAAATTGGTTAACTTATTTTAAGTTCAATTATCATAAATTGTTGTAAATGTTGTCATTACTGATACAATAATTGTTAAAAAGCAATTTCTGTTAAAATACATTCAACTTTAGATTCACAAAATATTGAAGTAATATAAACGAATAGTAATAGAGGTGTGGAGATTACCCTCAAACATTTGTACAATAATAGAGAAGTCCATTATTAAAAAAGTGATCCTAATGTATTGGATTTGTAAAGTCAAGACAAGGACTGAAGATCAACTCAGGCTCATTGAAAATATGTGTCTATATTTACAATCTTCTTCTTCTTCACTGGGTCAGCTCTTTGGAACAAATCCAATTTTAGACTTGTCCATATGATAATGATTTTTTTTTACTCATTCCGGCCGATCTGTCACCCCCATACACTATGGACAATTTAGTCTACCCAGTTCACCTGCAGCATTTGGACTGAGGGGGTAACAGGAGCACCCGGAGGAAACCCACACGAACGCAGGGAGAACATGCAAACTCCTCACAGAAATGCCAACTGAGCCGAGGTTCGAACCAGCGACCCAGCAACCTTCTTGCTGTGAGGCGACAGCACTACCTACTGCGCCACTGCTTCGCCCATGTGTCTATATTTATATTAATATTTCTAATTTAAAAACCCCTGTAATATTTCTAATTTAAAAACCCCTGTAAACACAAAAGCGGTAAAAAGCATGTACATTGTTTTTCATATGTTTTGAGTGCAATAATTAATTTCAGCCAAACAAAGAGTGCAGCTTTTTGTTAGTCCCACCTGGATTTCATTTATAAATAAATATGGGATTTGTCTGAGTAAACTGGGTCACCGATGGCAGTGCCCTCGCAAACATTTCCCCATTTTATTTCTGTCTAGTCCTCAGAGGCTCCATAAACATTTTTACGTTATTTAAAGTCTCAGATGGTATAGACAAGGTTCTGTTGAGCATTTCAGAAATGTGTAAAAATTGTGTACCTGCACATATGAACAAAATCATCCTGCTTGTAATTTTACAGCAAAGCCATTTGACATGTTGACCCTTGTTTAATTTTGGTTTAAAAAAAAAAATAAATAAAATAAATTTATATATATTCATATGAATATATTATTTAAATATATATATATATATATATATATATATATATATATATATATATATATATATATATATATATACTGTGTGGCATTCATACAGTATTAAGATGTTGTAGTTTCATAAACATTCATTGATTCATTTTCTTTTATGGCTAAGTCCCTTTATTAATCCAAGGTCGCCACAGCAGAATGAACCGCCAGTTCCATAAACAGTTGTACATTATTATCTTATTTTAAATATGTTGCTTTTTGGTGCCTAACCAAATCTACTGTTCAAATATGAGGTGCACATTAATGTTTAGTAATCTTCAAGCATGTATCTGAATGAAATAGTTCTGCTTGCAATTTTCTGAGAACGCCATTTGACATTTTGGCCTTCTTCACGATTTTTAATTTAATGTTGAGGCATTCTTATTAACCTCGGACTGTTCTGTGATTTCAGTTTCTTGTGATACACGCTTGAGAGAATAACAGTGGAACACAAGATACAGGAGGCTTCACAAGCACCTAATGAAAGCAAAAAATCTCAAAGCTATTCTTCAAAGATCAGCAGTCATAAAGGTAGATCTTTCAAACGGGAGAGGGGAAAAAAGGAGAGGGGGAAAGCCTTAGAGCAATCTTGAAGTGCAAACAATCTTTATGCTACATTTGTTCTGTTCTTGTTTTGATATATTTGTCCATAATTATGTATAAGCCCTGGCAGTGGGTGTTAACTAATGATATGTGGTGTGAAATAGACTGATGGGTTGCCAGTGTGAGAATGATACCTCTTATAGGTGTTGGTGGGTGGTTTGGTTTCATAATCATAATACACGTGAAGCTGCTAATTATTAGCTGTTGGATGTTTTTTGCCGTGATGCAGAGAAACATGATTCGACCATATTACTGTGGTCAAAGTTTGCATTTGTTTTCACTGGTGCTAATATTTTGAGTACCTGAGTCCTGAATACATTTGATTAAAGACCTCAGGTCCTCGAGGAGCGTCTGACCTTTAGAGTTTAATAGTATTGACACAATGGTGAGAAAGGGCTGGTGGCTGAACTGATCTACTTTCTACACTTTTGTGGAGGTGTCTGGAGAACAAGTATATTACTAGCTGAAATTAAACACTTCTCCTGCTATATTAGTATGTTATTGATATATAGAAGTTGAAATATCAAAATGTGGTCCATCTGTTTTTATTGACCGAGGTTTTTAGGCTCCAGTCTGTTGATTTTTGTGGACTGGTAGCCATATAACTGCATGATAAATTTATATTTAGTTTTATTTAGCAGTTAAATGGGTTGTAAACTGCATTTTTTATTCATTAATTTATTTTTTTTGTTAGCATCAAAAACCATAATTTAGAAGTAATTGGCTATTTCATATCCTGCTTTTGAACTTCTCTCTAAACACTTCATTTTGATAAGTGTGCCGCATTTAAGATTTATGAAGTAAATTAAAAATTAAAAGTAATAGATGGATTCTGCAGTGATCTACTCTAAAAACAATATATGAGTCATTTTGATTAAAGATTTATGTATATGCGTAACTACAAAACGATATATAACTGACACGGCAATGGTGACACATCATAAAATATAAAATTCATACTTGTCTGTTGCAACATCATTCAAACATAGTCAGCATTCATACTTCAACTTTTAGTTGCAGTCTGTCTGAAAAGCCTGCATCAATGCATATACTGTTTAAAATTGAATGTGCAGTAGAGGTAAAGCTAACAATTGAAAATTGTCTAACTGGAACCTTTTTTTTTTTTTTTTTAAGTTGATATACATTATATTGAATGTGAGTGGTGTGACTAAACGACAGAACAGCATTAAGTTTATATAAAAGGGCATCTATGATGAAAATATTTTTTAAGCTGTTTGGACAGAACTGTGTTTAGGTATAGTGTGTCCACAGTCATATTGGAGTAATAGAAACACATTTATTTTATCATGAAATTTATTTGTTATTATTATTTTTTTACAGACAATGAAATTGTGTGGTTCCAGAAGTGGATATTAACGTGAACACATTTGTGTAAAAACAAAGTTAAACAAAGTTAAACAAAGTTAAACGTGCACGCTGTGTGTGTCTGTGTGTTCGCTGTGTGTGTTTGTGTCAATGTGTGCATGAACTTTGTAACGACATTGTGTGTGACTCATAAAAAGGCTTGAATAAACTCCACAACAAATACATCAAATAATCATTGGGAAAGTTCATCCTGTCAGTTTATATAAAAGAGCATAACGTCATCTATATACATTTATATATATAGAAATGGGGAAAGCAATAATTTTCTGTTAAAAACACAAGGTCATGTGACCATCTGGAAGAATGCAGCATCTCATTCCTCACAGGACGTGTTCTGTTTTCTCACAGTCTCCCGAGTTTGTTCTTTCAGCGTAACCTTGTAAGAACACTCCTATGAGAACGCAAGTCCGTTCTCTGCGTTCTTGGGAATTGAGAAACAGCCATATTCTAGGTTACATATTTCAAATTCACAAAATTGTAGACAGAGTCCTCTAGTGCATTAGTCATCTCAAATGTGTAACGAAACACACATACGTATACGTAATGTACATTTCGCAAAAATGTAGATTGAGGCACATATTTTCGGTGAGCCTAGGTTGAGCTTTAGTCCATGTCTTGACTTTACGAATCAAACACATAAGGATCACTCTTTTTAATAAAGAACTTTTCAATGAAGCATTATTGTACAATTGTTTTTGGTTAATCTCCACACCTCGGTGATCAGATTTGACCAGTATCATAGATGATGTGTATCAGCGTGTATTTAAGCGGTGAAAGTGCATGTTGCATATTCTTTCTTTGCCCCATGCATTTTAATGCAACATTTTTGCTGGATGTTTTTGTCAGCGTATGACCCTAATTATGCAAATATTTTGTTAATCCCTCAAAATCCCTGGGATTGTTGTGCTGGATGGGGGTCATAGAGAGGCTAATCATTGGATAAGTGGTTGAGGTAGTTATCATTGCACGCTGATCTAGTTTTGGTGAGCTGTTGTCTTGACCGCGGCGCCCTGTAATTACAGCTCGTCCTCTGTTTGTTAAATGATCTCTTTGTGTTTGCATAGGTCAACCGCATTCTAGTTGTCCACCTCTTAAGCCATAACAGAATTTAACATAACTGCAAACACAATAGCTTGAATTGCAGCTAAAATAGCTGAGCAGACCAAAACCAATTACTTTTGTATTGATATTTTTTAAAATCTTGTCTTAACTCTCAGGGGCTGCTTTCACATTTTGAGCTTTGAATTGACTCACAGGCCATAAACAAGACTTGGAATCCATTTCTCATTGATGAGATAAGATTTTGGGAAATTACTCCCATAGCCATGGAGCAGTTGTTATTTTAGAAATCTCATATACAGTGGGACAATATATGCACATTTAATATGACATAACAAGTTGATATTTGGATTTCACATATTATTATTATTAACAAATAATGTGCACGTGTTCAAATATATTAACAAAATTTTCATCTACACACACACACACACACACACACACACACACACACACACACACACACACACAGTTGAATTTGTTTTTCAAATGATGTTTGAGCAAGGAATTTCTCACAGTTTTTCCTATATTTCTTTTTTTCTTCTAGAGAAAGTCCTATTTGTTTTACTTTGGCTAGAATAAAAGGATATTTAATATTTTAAGCCATTGCTAGGTCAATTAATAATATTAGCCCTCTATTCTTTAGCTACAGAACAAACCATTGAATTACAATGACTTGCCTATTTGCCCTAACTTGCCTAGATAACCTAATTAAGCCTTTAAATTGCACTTTAAAATGCATACTAGTATCTTGAATAATATCTAGTAAAATATTATGTACTGTCATCGTGACGAAGAGAAAAGAATATAGACAGTTGAGATCAGAATTATTAGCTCCCTCTAATTTTTTTTTTTTACTTTTTTTTTTTAATATTCCCCGAATGATGTTTAACAGAGCAAGGAAATTGTCACAGTGTGTCCGATAATAAATAAATATATATATATATATATATATATATATATATATATATATATATATATATATATATATATATATATATATATATATATATATATATATATATATATACTTTTTTTTCTTAAGAAAGTCTTATTTGTTTTATTACAGCTCTAATAAAAGCAGTTTTACATTTTTTAAACACTATTTTAAGGACAAAATTATTAACCCCTTTAAGCTATTTTTTACGATAGTCTACAGAAGAAACCATCGTTTTAAAATAACGTGCCTAATTACCCTAACCTGCTTAGTTAACCTAATTAACCTAGTTAAGCCTTTAAATGTCACTTTAAGCTGTATAGAAGTGTCTTGAAAAAACATCTAGTAAAATATTATTTTCTGTCATCATGGCAGAGATCAAATAAATCAGTTATTAGAAAATAGTTATTAAAAATATTATGTTTAGAAATGTGTTGAAAAAATCAATTCTCTGTTAAACAGAAATTGGGAAAAAAATAAATGGGGGGGATAATTCAGGGGGGCTAATAATTCTGGCTTCAATTGTATATGAAAATATACATGTTTGCAATTCTTTTAAAAATGTACAGTATTTTGCGTATACATTTTATAAGTGCAAAATCTGAAATATGAACTTGTATGTCATATTTGTTGCATGTATTTCCACGTATCAGATTTCTCTGTGGCTTCTTGAGTTTTAAATTTTAGGTGTAATTCAGTTAGATATGATGATGGCATATCGAGCCCATTTTCATGGTTTACAAGATATGATTTTGCTGCTGTTTGCTACTGATCAGTCTAGAATTAGAACACTGGGTGCCTCTGTAACTGCTATGTACCAACTGAATTTTGGTGCCACTTAAACGCCCGAGCTGTTGATTGAAATCAAGGGCACAGTAAGTAAAGGACTACAAATGTGCTTATTTTATGAGGATAACAATAGGGTGTATTTAATCAGTAACCTATAAGTATTATACCTGTAATGTGTAATTATTTTTCCTAACTGTGCATGACATGCATCATACTGTGTGGCAGCTTGCATGTGTACTTTGAAATGCTTTTGCACTTCTTTTTTTCAGATATCCAGAAGAAACTAAACCAATATGTTGTTTGTTACAGAGCTGGAAAAGAATAATCTTTAGGCTTGCAGGTCAGGGCACGTATTAAGGTGTTTTACTGTCGTTGTTGTTTTGCCAGGTATGTAGTATACCAAGAAATACTGAACACATTAATGCATAACACTTTATTTTGATGGTTCATTTGAGCATTAGTAGATTGTCTACTTTTGTTTAGACTGCTTCTTCAACAGACATTTAACTGACTATAAGAAACTTTGCAAGTACATGTCAACTTACACTAACCCCTTACTCCAACCTGACAATCTACTCATAATCTAATGATGAATTACTTAACATGTTCATATAATGTAACTTCAATTCAACAAATGGACCAGAAGAATAAAGTGTGACCCGTTACTGTAATTAGTCAATTATTGTAGTTTAGTGGTTTTGCATTTAAGTGAAGTTTATTCATAAACTAATTTCGAGAGGATCACGTGCTTATGATTTATCACGTCCAGTCTCGCATTTGCTAATCACTAATCTTCCAATCATATGAGCCCTAAGGCACCATAAATAGTCTAAGTTTCCAGTTCACTTTATCTTCGTTTGGAAGAAGCAGCTTCACCGTAGCTAGCTCCGTTGAAGAACCAACTCTAAACCAGCATGGACAACTAAAGCAGCAACAAGCTACAATCTTCAGGATCTTCATTTGGAAGAACGCTCTGCTCTGCTCATCAACTACAAAAGCTACAAGTGCTACAAGCTACAAAAGCTTCAAGCTACAATCTACAATATACAATCTAAAAGCTTCAATCTACAAGCTACAATATACAAGCTACAGCAACAACAACAACAACTACTATTGCTACCATTTCAAACAACTACAACTCCAACAATTTCATCAACAGCTTAAACAACAACACCAAAACCTCCCACTTCAAAGAGCCTCCACAACGCATCTGCTGTGTCTTCAACCTTATTTCCCAGCAAGATATAAGCCAAACTCCAAAGCTATTGCAATAAAACGGAACCCTCACCTTCTCCTAGCAGTACACATGCTATCCATCGTTTAACAGATTGTTTGCTGGAATGTGTTCAGCAGAGCAGCAGCTCCAGCCACAAACAATGTTGAATTTGATCAACAAAATGGCCGCCAGGCTTTTTGCACCTTTTGCATGGCCTGACTGAAACTCCTTAAGCCAATAGCTGTAAAGATAAGCGTCTCCATCCAATGAGCTAAAAGACTGGAGATGGTCCCGCCCTCTCTCTTGACTCTGTTGCAAAGACCTTATGAATGAATAGGCCAGACACGCTTGTAAATTTAGTTAAAAAAAAAAAAAAAAAAAA
Source organism: Danio rerio (assembly GCF_052040795.2). Taxonomy (NCBI): domain Eukaryota; kingdom Metazoa; phylum Chordata; class Actinopteri; order Cypriniformes; family Danionidae; genus Danio; species Danio rerio. The sequence goes on from NC_141029.1 coordinate 11,653,811, forward strand.
AAAAAAAAAAAAAAAAAATTCCATTTGACATTTAACTTCTGAAAAGATTATTACCCAACCAGTAAATATTAACAAGCTATTGAAAAACATTATGCCATCAAGCACAGAAGTCCAATTGTAATACGCCAGCGACTCATGTGTTGATTTACAAGCGTCATATAAGATTATATAGCAAGTCAGTCGGATGTGAAAACGGCAAAGAAACAAACTTCCCACTTGACTGTTGTAAATACAAATTTAAACTTCACTATCACTTCACATGCTCAGTCTTCAAGGGGTACCAGTTTTCCAGGACCACCAGACTAGCCATATCCCATGTCCTCAGCTCTCCATTCATCTGTCATCCCGTTAGGAGACGAACACCCACCCCTACCATCCTTGCACATCGTATCAATGAAGTCATCGGACCATGCATTATCAAAAGCGCTTCCATTTACAGCCGCCCATGCCCTTATTAAGATGCCTCGCATGGATATAAACTAAAACAATTTTCATGTCTGCCATACTTGTATTATTTTGCAAAGATTTAATTTCTGATTCTCTTTGTTTTTTCTATTTTAGAGATCATGACTGCTGGCTCCAGAAGCTGACCCTCATCCAACCTATTACACTCCACATCCTCTTCACAAAGGATACATTCCATTTTTCACTTTATCCAATCTGTCCTAACCTGCAGTCTGCAACCTCCGAACCTGAAACCGTCGATTATCTTATTAAAAAGAAATCGACAACAACTTCATGATTGGAACTCCAAGGCTCCTCCTTTTAATATCTCGCGCATTAGCCCCATTGGTGTCGCTACTCAAAAATGTTCTGGCAAAAACGCCTTGTAGTCGACCTTTCGTCCCAACACAATTGCTCCTTTCCTAGCATTAACAGCACTATTCCATTGGACGAATATTTACTTAACTACTACGACATTGATCAAGAGATCTCTCTCATAAAGATAGCCAGTCGTAACACCTGGCTAGCCAAAGAAGACATTACCCCTACCTTTAAAATCATGCCAATCCACCCAGACTTCTGGCACCTTTTGGCATTTATTGGCGAAATCAATTCTATTTTTCGGATGCAAAAGCAGCCCAAAAAATATTTGACATAATGTCAGAAGCTTTATGCTGGATTCTGTCTAATATTTACGAAATACCATACCTCATTCACCTTCTAGACGATTTTCTTATTTCCCCCCCGTCATCTCCTCCAGCCAAACACCTAACGATCACCCAGCAGGTTTTCGCTGATCTCGGAAGGACCCAGTACTTCAATCGAATTTCTGGGTATTAATCTAGACTCGCATAAATTCCAAGCATCCCTTCCTAAAGAGAAAATCAATCGAATAATTTCTCTATCCCAAATTTTCCTTGAAAAACAGATGTGCACACAACGAGAACTCCTACCAATTCTCGGCCATCTAAATTTCGCTATGCGCATTATTCCTTTCATTTCCCACCTCCATCAATTATCCACCACAGTTCATGGTTTAGAAGAAACAATTTTTCTCTCCAAACCCAGTCGCGATGAACTTTGCTTATGGATCTCTTTCCTTAAGCAATGGAACGGCTGTTCCTTTTTCTACAGCGACTTGATTGCATCCCCTATTGACATCAACACATACACAGACGCTGCCCCTCCAATAGGTTACAGTGGCTAATATAAAGGACACTGGTTTGTCTCAACACGGCCAACCCAATTGTAATTCCATTCCAAAGACCAATGTTTTTCAGCCCTCTTCAAATTCTACCCTATCATCGCAGCAGCCATCCTGTGGGGGGACGAATGGTCTACATCTAGCATTCTCTTTCACTGCGATAACGAAGCTACAGTGCATTGCATTAACAAAGGACGCTCCCACTCCCAATCGCTTATGCCATTTTTAAGACACCTTATCTGGATATCTGCTAAAAAAAAAAAAAAAAACAATTTATCATGATTGCTGAACATGTACCTGGTTGCAAAAACCAAATCGCTGACTCTCTCTCTCTCTCATTTCTCTTTGCAGATATTCTGGCAACTAGCCCCGGAAGCAGACCCTCACCCAACGCCGGTCCCTCCTTATTCAGTAACGATATTTCCATAAACCACCCACTTCATAATCTTCATCAAACTTCTCTATCTCTTATCCTACAAGCAATAGCTCCCAGAACCCTCAATGCCTACCTCACAGCATGGAATTCGTTCAAACAATTCCATACCATGCTAGACAACCCATTACACTCAAAATCCTTACCTCATGCATCTACACCCTCTGTAAAGGTTACATTTCCTCCCATACAGCCCGCACCTTAGATGCTATGTTCAATCTAGCATTTTTTGGGGGGTTTCTTAAATGTTCTGAATTAACAGTTACATCCAAATTTAACCCTCTACTCCACCCCACCATCTCAGATCTAGCTTTGCAAGACAGGGAAACTATCTCTTTCCTTATCAAACAAAGCAAAACAGATTAATTCCAGAGAGGACACTCTATCCTCATTTTCAATATTCCTTCACCTACACGCCCATTCCAAACCCTCTTAGCCTAGAAAATCTCAAGAGGCTAACCCACTGGCCCCGCTTTTTACTGATGACGCTAACCGTCCAGTATCTCGATTCTGGTTTCAAAAACACCTTAAAGAAATCTTTCGCCTATCAGGTTTTTTCCCAGAGCCCTTTTCCAGCCACTCATTCAGGATTGGCGCAGCCACTACAACGGGCTCTCACACCATCAGATCCAGACCCTTGGTCGCTGGTCTTCTGAAGTTTTCAAATCTTATATACGTCTCAGTAAATACCACCTCAAGAAAGCCCAACAGGCTTTAACCAACCCCCAAGCACCTCCTCACACGGCTCCAACTCAAAAAGGTGTCTAACAGAGCCTCGACTCTCGCAAGAGTCATCCAAACCAAACCCCGCAGAAGCCCAATTGTCCACCCATGGCACCCTTTCATGTTTGCCAAGGACTCCCTCAAGGGCCATTGCAGTTAGCATCTTCTGCAATCACCAATAGCTATTTACAGATGCAGACGTTTGTATCCACATGTTCTTTGCGCATTTACTGCGTTTGTACATATGTATTATATTTGTGCTTGTTCCCTTCTTCCAACTTTTCCAAATCTTTTATCCTTATAACCCTACTTTTCAGCCTCTCGTTCCTTTCTTCTCTACACTCCACTCCCAACTAATCTATTTTACACTCTACCTCTAATGATCTTGTTTCTACTGTCTAGACTCTTCAGACACCCGAAGGGGCCCCCTTGAGCTCCAACTCTCGCAGGATTCGGCCATAGCGGCCACAGTCCTTTCTTCTTCACGATGTTACCTATTCTTTTTCCGCCTAGACTCTTTCTCCAAGCTCCAAACCCCGCAGGGGTCCGCTCAAGCTAAAACTTCTTCACTCTACTTCAACTACCTCTCTTCTCCTTATGACTCACCCTCTAGCTCTGACCCCCACAGGGGTCGCTCCGAGCCCCAATCTCTCGCAAGAGTTATCCAAATCCTCTTTCCCACTCACTGATATCTATCTCCTCCTATCCGCAATCTACCCTCAAGCTCTGACCTCCACAAAGGTCGCTCAGAGCTCCAACTCTCACAAGAGTTACTCTCTTCCACTCACTGCTACCTATCTCCCCCTATCTACACTCTACCCCCAAGCTCTGACCTCCACAGAGGTCGCTTCAAGCTCCAACTCTCACAAGAGTTACTCTCTTCCACTCATTGCTCCTCCCAGCTACACTCTACCCTCAAGCTCAAACCTCCGCAGAGGTCACTCCTATCTACACCCTACCCTCAAGCTCAAACCTCCGCAGAGGTCACTCCTATCTACACCCTACCTTCAAGCTCAAACCTCCGCAGAGGTCGCTCCTAGCTACACTCTACCCTCAAGCTCAAACCTCCGCAGAGGTCACTCCTATCTACACTCTACCCTCAAGCTCAAACCTCCGCAGAGGTCACTCCTATCTACACCCTACCCTCAAGCTCAAACCTCCGCAGAGGTCACTCCTATCTACACCCTACCTTCAAGCTCAAACCTCCGCAGAGGTCGCTCCTATCTACACCCTACCCTCAAGCTCAAACCTCCGCAGAGGTCACTCCTATCTACACCCTACCTTCAAGCTCAAACCTCCGCAGAGGTCGCTCCTATCTACTCTCTACCCTCAAGCTCTAACCTCCGCAGAGGTCACTCCTATCTACACCCTATCCTCAAGCTCAAACCTCCGCAGAGGTCACTCCTATCTACACCCTACTTTCAAGCTCAAACCTCCGCAGAGGTCGCTCCTATCTACTCCCTACCCTCAAGCTCTAACCTCCGCAGAGGTCACTCCTATCTACACCCTATCCTCAAGCTCAAACCTCCGCAGAGGTCACTCCTATCTACACCCTACCTTCAAGCTCAAACCTCCGCAGAGGTCGCTCCTATCTACACCCTACCTTCAAGCTCAAACCTCCGCAGAGGTCGCTCCTATCTACTCCCTACCCTCAAGCTCTAACCTCCGCAGAGGTCACTCCTATCTACACCCTACCCTCAAGCTCTAACCTCCGCAGAGGCTGCTCTAAACTCAAACTCTCACAAAGCTCCATCTTTCGTAAGAGCTACTCTCCTCCACTCTCTGCTCCATACCTTCACTCTACTCTGGCCCCCGCAGGGGTCACTTAGAGCTCCAACTCCCACAAGATTCACTCAAAGTTCTCTTTCACTGCTTCAAACCACCTATTCTCCCCTTCTTCTTAACCCCGAAAACCATGACCCCCACAGGGGTTCCTTCAAACTCTAACTCCAGCAAGAGTTATTAGAATCCTCTTTTCACCCTTATTAATCCTATCTAATTAATGCCCATGCATTTAACCTCTTTTCTTCTATTATATCCAGCAGCCGGATATAGCTCTAAATTTCCTGCCTTTTGGGGGGTTTTTTCTTCGAATACGCGGCTGCTGTCCCGAGCGATTAATTCTGCATTTTGGGG